>NW_024740587.1:70000-100000 GCF_018991925.1 Homarus americanus | reverse complement strand
CGACCACTACTGTGTTAATTTGACGACGACGACACCTGAGCGTCGTAAAGTCTAAATAAACTCGTCAAAGAAAGGAGCCGTAGACTGTGCCAGGATATATAATAGGTTGATGGGTGTGCCCTGCCGCTTCCACCGTGAGGGAGGGAAGGAGGGAGAGAGAGGGAGAGAAAGAGGGAGGGAGAAAGGAGGGGAGAAGACCGGGTTATAAAAATTGGTACTTGGCAGTGTGGAGGGCGGGAAAGTGGTGGTGTAAGTGGTGGGGGAGGAGGTAGGTGGGGGTGGTAGGTTGTGGGGGGGGGGGGAGGTGGTGGGACAGTACCAACCACTATTGCCACAGTTCCCCTTATCCAGGTTATTTGTACACCTCCCTGGCGTCATAATGTCACCTCCAACACCCACCACCACGTCACATCCACATGTCTCAACTCCCGCCAAAACCCTAAGCAAGAATATCATGGCCTCAATCAATGTGCCATTTGGGAATCCCCCGCCATAAGTCTCTGAGCATTATCTCTTTATTATTATTATTATTTTAAGTTTGGTGATAAATAATAAGTTTAAAAGGGAATTATACGACACTGGAATTACAAAAAATAAATATAGAGGGAGAGAAAGATAGTACAACGATGGTACGGTGTGAGGCTAACCTAACCTAACCTCAGCGTCAGTACATGTAAACAACTGTGCTTATGGTGTTCTGTTCCCTCCTTTCACGATACTTTTTTGAGAGCTAAGCTAAATGAACAGTCATCACCACCACCTGTTGCTCTCTCTCTCTCTCTCTCTCTCTCTCTCTCTCTCTCTCTCTCTCTTTAAAATGCCAGCAGATGAGAAATGAACAGCGTCTGATGTTCCTCCTCAACCTCACACAATGACATGCTTACAAAGAGCTACAGCAGATGAACGTTCACCCGCCCACCTCCTCCCTCCCGTGGCGCCCCTTTGAAGGTACAAGCATATGGTTGGTACATGATGGCGGGAAGGGTAAGTGGGGGGGCCTTAGCCATACTTAAACGGGGATTTTTTTTGTGTTTTTTCCCCCTGGTGATACATTAAAAGGTGGTGGTGGTGGTATGGACATGACCTGTTATTTCACGAGTGTTGGGACTGGGTCAAGGCAGTGATCACAGAACACATTAAATAAAAACCAAATTAAATCTCATGATACCGCAATCTATATTCTTTAGGGTTTTAGGAAGCTCATGGGAACGAGTGGGAATATTAACGGTAGCGTGGGAATATTATCGGTAGCGTGGGAATATTATCGGTAGCGTGGGAATATTATCGGTGGCGTGGGAATATTAACGGTAGCGTGGGAATATTATCGGTGGTGTGGGAATATTATCGGTGGCGTGGGAATATTATCGGTAGCGTGGGAATATTAACGGTAGCGTGGGAATATTAACGGTGGTGTGGGAATATTATCGGTAGAGTGGGAATAAGAAAACAGTATAGCAAATAATAAAGCATAAAAAAGTCATGTCAAATCACCGCTGCCTCATTCACACATAATTGCCGGGTCTTAATTGTTTCTCTTACTATTGAAAACACAACTTACATATATTGTTTCTCACTTTTGATCTTTTTTTTTTCATTTTTGTATTTCTTTATTATTATTATTATTATTACAGTGTTATTATTATTATTATTATTATTATCATTATTAATTTATTATTTTATTTTCAAATTTGTATTTTGTATTATAAATTTTATTTACTATGAATTATTATTATTATTATTATTATTATTACATTTTCGCCCCCCAGGCTCCGATGTGGGTCAGTGACCTGTGCTCGGGTGGGCTAATCCCCGTAAACACACACACACACACACACACACACACACACACACACACACACACACACACACACACACACACACACACACACACGTAGGACGGCTAATTAAAGGAAATATCAAACACACGTCAGAAAAATAAAGCTTCAGGTTCAAGTGTGACTCTTGAGAAATCTTTGCGACCATCCAAGATAATGAGAAAAGTTGTGAGACGGGGACAATACAATTCTTGGCACAACAACAAACATAAACAACGCTCTAAGTTCCGGGCTAAGGAGACAAATTTCTGGATAGTTTTAAATTAATATAAATTCCCCCATACAAATTTATTCAGATATTTTCCTTTTAAATATTAAGTTACAATTTATCTTTAATAACTAAAATGTGCATAAAAAAATAAATACAGCTAAATGTTCTGTGCAAAATACGACCAAGAGTTGTCCGGAGATAACGCCAAATGTTTCCTTTGATCAGCTCACACGTTACCTATGTCCCGAGTGTTAATTAACCAGAAATACGACTTTTAAAACTCCTCCTAACTCCCCATCCCTTCCCTCCTAACCCCACCCCACTCCACCCAACCTAATCCCCCTCATCCACTCACCCCACTCCTCCTAACAAAATCCCTATCCCAACCCCATTTCACTCCTCCCACCCCCATCACACCTGTCCCCAACCCCACCACACCTGTCCCCACCCCCACCACACCTTTTCCAACACCATCCCATCCGTCTCTTCAACCTTAATAAAAAAACAAAACCAAAACTACCCAAATAAATAACACCAGACAATATCTTTTCACGAGTAAGAATCTAAATAACCATCATCCATTACGAAGGCCAAAACCTCTTATACGTGTTGGCTTTGTTGTGTGAGGGGCGGGCCAACCAGACGACCTCGACGAAGAGACAGAGAGAGAGAGACAGACAGAGAGAGAAACAGACAGACAGAAAGAGACAGAGAGGAAGACGCAGACACAAAGGGATGGTAACACGTGTACATTGGGCCGGAAATGGTTGAAACATCTGCACGGACGAAAGAGGATTGAAGAGTCGCGCTTAATAGAGGGGGTGAAGGGAGGTGGTGAAAAGGGGTGAATGGGAAAGGGGTGGCGGAGAAGATAAAAGGGGGTAAGAGAGGGGAGATAAGAAGTCTAAAGAAGGAGGAAGAAGAGGGGGAAGAGAAGGAAATGCCTACAGGAAGGGCGAGGAAGGTAAGATTAAAGACGCCTGTGAGAGGACGAGAGGTTTAGAAATCCCTGAGGGCAGATAGGGAGTGAGGCATCCGCAGGGAGAACAGGAAGACAAGCATCCACAGGGAGAACAGGGAGAGAGGCATCCACAGGGCGCAAAAGGAGAGAGGCATCCAGAAGAGAAAAAGTGTAATGGAGAGAGAGAAGGTGGAAAGCTTACACAGGATCAAGAAAAAGTAAGGCATCTAACAAGGGTGGTAAAGAGGAAAGGAAAGGAAAGGAAGGGAAGGGAAGGGAAGGGAAGGGAAGGGAAGGGAAGGGAAGGGAAGAGGAAGGTCTTGAGGTCCAAATGCAGTGTCTCAGTAGTGCCGCCGCGCCGCACCCATAATGCTTCGTTACACTTGTTAATTGGCTACGTTGTGGTCCCCTCTAACGCTGTGTCACGTCCCCTTCTGTGTGACGTCCCCTTCTGTGTGACGTCCCCTTCTGTATCACGTCAAGGGGCTCAGCTGGACCGTGTTGCTTCCTCCTACTCCTCCTCCAGCTGGTGGTGGTGGTGGTGGTGGTGGTGGTGGTGGTGGT
Organism: Homarus americanus; assembly: GCF_018991925.1. Lineage (NCBI taxonomy): Eukaryota > Metazoa > Arthropoda > Malacostraca > Decapoda > Nephropidae > Homarus > Homarus americanus. The sequence goes on along the minus strand of NW_024740587.1, from coordinate 96,429 downwards.
GGAGAGACTAAAATATGACGAGATAATGAGGTATAAGACTTGGCCATAGTGGAGACTAATAAGCAATGGCTGAGGATAATGACTCAAGGGGGGGGGGCATAGTGGACGACAAAAGAGGGACGAGAGAACATATTATTAGGTAACTAGAGCATTTATGACGCGTATTGTATCATAGTGGGACATAGTGGAATATAGTGGCCGCGTTGAAACATACTGAAGAATCGAGGATCTTGTTGTGGTGAAACACTGAAGCATAGAGCAATATATTCAATCATGGTGGAGCATACAGGATCACGGGGGGCTTCAGTGTCAGTCCCGGGTGATCATGGTGGATCATGGGAGAACATGTTGTAGTGGTGGATCACAGCGTGGTGGGTGGTGGATCACAGCGTGGTGGGTGGTGGATCACAGCAGGTCGTGGTGGATCATGATAGAGTACCGTAGAGTTTGTCGGGTCACCATAAACCAAGCTGGATCACCATACACCAAGCTGGATCACCAGAGACCAAGCTGAATCACCGTCGAGTAAGCAGGCCACAGGAAGCAGCGTCTTGGCTTAGAGAACGAGAAAGCTCATTCGTTTCAGGAAGCCTACAAAAGGATAAGACTGTGTGTGTGTGTGTGTGTGTGTGTGTGTGTGTGTGTGTGTGTGTGTGCGTGTGTGTATGTGTGCCCTTTGATTGATCACTTGTCACCCCACAAACTCATCTACTACTATCTGTTTTACTGCTTTGCTTGCTTGCTTGCTTGCTTGCTTGCTCTCATTTATATGCCCATCTGTTTTGTGTTTATGAGAATGACACATCAGGAAACACACATACTCACACGTGTATGTATATGTAAACAAAGATACAGTCATGGACCAACGTCACGATACATGACTGTTCAAAGCTGTACCGGGTTCTGAGTAGCTTGGAACTTGAGACCAGACAAGCTCATGTAATGCTCAGAGTCTCTGTTTCGTTCCAGCGGTTCGAAGCCTCAGACGTGTAATGGAAATATATCAAACACACAGAAGCCAAAACCAAACAAAAAACACAATCACGAATACATAACAGAATCACACGTAACTTACACATTAACACTCACTCACACTTACACATTATCAGACACAAACACAAACATACACACACACACACCCACACACATTACCCCCCCCACACACACATACATACAGACAGACAGAGACACACACACACCCACACACATTACCCCCCCCACACACACACATACATACATACAGACAGACAAGGGACACACACACACCCCACCCCACACACACACACACACACACACACACACACACACACCCCACACACACACACACACACACACACACACACACACACACACACACACACACACACACACACACACACACACACATACATACATACAGACAAGACACACACACACCCACACATTACCCCCACACACACACACATACATACATACAGACAGACAGAACACACACACACACCCCACACCCACACACACACACACACACACACACACACACACACACACACACACACACACACACACACACACACACACACACACACACACACACACACACACACACACACACACACACATACATACACACAGACAGACAGAGACACACACACACCCACACATTACCCCCCACACACACACACACACACACACACACACACACACACACACACACACACACACACACACACACACACACACACACCCCACACACATTACCCCCCACACACACACACACATACATACATACAGACAGACAGAGACACACACACACACACACACACACACACACGCCTCACATAACTACATACCTGGGCGCCGTGACGTTGATCAAGCACCACCATAGTAGAAAGGGGCTGACAAATATCTCGTCTAACCATGACCTACAATGTTGCCATTCATTACCGACTGACCTACATCCCCGGAAGATGTGCTCTAATTATTGTACACGTCACCATCACATACTGCAGCGCACGTCACCAGGAGGAGGAGGAGGAGGAAGAGTGTGTTGGCAAGGAAGAGGATAACGACGACAATAATGGTGGTTGATGGTGGTGGGTAGTGGTGGTTGATGGTGTTGATGGTGGTGGGTAGTGGTGGTTGATGGTGGTGGTTGATGATGTTGATGGTGGTGGTGGTGGTGGACGATGGTGGTGGGTGGTGGTGGTTGATGGTGGTGGTGGTGGAGATTGAGGTGGTGATGGTGATGGTGAGTGGGTGGTGGTGGTTGATGGTGGTTGATGGTGGTGGGTGAGTGGTGGTTGATGGTGTTGGTTGATGGTGGTGGGTAGTGGTGGTTGATGGTGGTGGTGGTGGGTAGTGCAGTGGTTGATGGTGTTGATGGTGAGTGGAGTGAGTGGTGGTTGATGGTGGTTGATGGGTGGTGATGAGTGTTGGGTAGTGGTGGTTGTTGGTGGTGATGGTGGTGGGTAGTGGTGGTTGATGGTGGTGATGGTGGTGGGTAGTGGTGGTTGATGGTGTTGATGGTGGTGGGTAGTGGTGGTTGATGGTGGTGGTTGATGATGTTGATGGTGGTGGTTGGAGGTAAATGGAAGAGAGTAAATAAGAATAGGGAGATATGACATTAGGAGTGAGGTTAACAGACTGGTGATGGAGAGTTGTGGGGGGATGAAAGGACAGGTTAGGGTTAGGTTAGGTTAGGGTAGGTTAGGGTTAGGTTAGGGTAGGGTAGGTTGGGTTGGGTTGGGTTAGGGTAGGTTAGGGTAGGTTAGGTTAGGTTAGGTTAGGTTAGGGTAGGTTGGGTTAGGTTGGGTTGGGTTGGGTTAGGTTGAGTTGGGTTGAAGAGGAAGGACAGCTGAAGCGGGACTTATGTGGTAGAGAAGTGGGAAGCGGCGAACTAATCTGAGCGCTTACATCAGGTTAACCAGATCTTTAAGTGGCGCTCAATAATGAAAGCAACGACACAGATACGACTTTTTTTGCTCCAACACCACTTGAAAGGGAACAACGTAAGTGGCAGCAAAACCGATCAATTAGGAGCCGGGTTAAAGGAGAATGTTATTAGGGCGGCTCATTATCAGGGGTTATGTATTGACATCCGGTGACACACAATGAAGGAACAACAACAACACCTTCGAGCCACAGAGGACGGAGTGCACTGAATACTTACACCATTTAATAGAACGAGGTGACCGCTGCTGAGCTCTCTTGTCCTCCTCGTCGCCACAGAAACCAAAAATTGTCACAGCTTCACAAAATATTAAAGGGAAAAATTTTTAATAATGGAAGTCACTGAAGATCAATATACCGAGTCTCATCATCATCTTTTATATGTGGTCAAATTATCGCTTTTAAAATATGCCCCAAAACACACACACACACACACACACACACACACACACACACACACACACACACACACACACACACACTGCGGGCAGGTGGTGTGTGGAAGATCATGTCAAGAGAACATTAAGACGAGGTGAATATTTTAACACCACTATGAGGTTAACATTTGTCCCCCAAGGAAGTTTGCAGCAGCCAGGCACGGACAGGCGGACGTGTGGTGGGGTGGGGTGGGGTGGGGGGATGGGTGGGAGTGGGGTGCAGGGGTTAGGTGGGGGGGGTGGGGTGGGGGAGTTCTGGAGTGGGGGTGGGGGGTGAAGTAGGAGGGACACACGCCCGACTCCTGTTGACTGACTGACACTTCACACTTCCAACCACTTCAGAATCTCTCCACACTTTAATGCTCTTTGCTGTATTCAACACCACTTAATTTTCTTCACCTCTCAACCTTCCTTCCGGTGTTAATTTATTCAAGAACACTTAACGCCATGACTAAGTTCTGCCTCCACGTCATTCTTCCCCTGTTCCTTAGTCAGCCATCTCTCATATACCTCCAGTCTTTTCACAACACTATATTTCTACTACTACAGGAGTTATTTCTTTCCACCTCCCCCATTTCGCACGAGCTTTGAACCACTACATTTGCACCACCTTATTTTTGTACCACTGTCTATTTGCACCACCTTATTTTTGTACCACTGTCTATTTGCACCACCTTATTTTTGTACCACTGTCTATTTATACTATCCTGTCTTTGTGCTATACGTATTACTCTACCATCAAACCACCATTTATATTTACACCGCTCAGTATAAGCCTACATGTGTGTGTGTGTGTGTGTGCGTGTGTGTTACAAGCCAACAGTCGTACGGTTTATTTACCTGAGACTAACATTGTCAACGCGACTTCGTTTTCACTATTTCATTACTTCCAGACCTCTCCAAGCAACACAATTCTCTTCTTCCTCCTCCTCCTCCTCCTCCTCCTCTCTCACTCCTTCCGGGTCGTCCAAGTGTCAGCGATAGTTTTAAGCCAAGTGTGTGTGTGAGAAGTGGAGGACAAGGTAAAGCAACTTGACTCCTCGAGAACATGGTAGGAGAAGACGGAGTGTCAGGTGACGACTTCAGCACCTCCACCCTCCCTCTCTCTCTCTCTCTCTCTCTCTCTCTCTCTCTCCTGGGAAGAAAGGGCGCGAAGAAACAGTGAGAGGTGGAGGAACTAGAGTGAAGCAACAGATGAAAGGTGGTATGAGGAGGAAGATCAGAGAGACCCGACGCGGTGCCCCAACACACACCCCCAGCAACGCCCTCCGCCTAACACATAATTGTAAACAAACACAAGGTGACCCCCTCCCCCACCCCCTCGCGGCCGTCCTCCAGGTGGTGAGGTTGTCGACTCGCTCTAACGTACGAGTCTGTGTAAACACCGCAGAACTTATTGAGTGCGGGGCATCTTATGGTAGGAACTCTTCGCCCCCTCCCCTCCCCCTTTTCACAAGACAACCACCGCTGCATCAGTACAAACATGGCATCAGGTTTTCCATCAAATATATCATGATGTAGTCAAGGGTCCTTGTAATGCATATACTGTAAAATAACAATATGGACAAATTTAGTCCACACATATGTGCAAACTTTCTCTGAAAATGTCATATAACATAAACGAAGAAAAAAGTTTCTATGTAAGAATAATTAATGTTCCATGATTTTCATAACCAGACACGATTTATTCACTCAAAATTATAGAAGTATTTCCTTTATGTTGTTTTGGTTCTGAATATTTAATACTTCTCGCAACAACTATTTTAGCCGTGTGAAAGCGACTACAGGTAAGTACACGGCCACAAGTGTGCTTACAGAAGATAATATAAAGCTGACAACTAAAATAGCTTACTTCCCTCTTCACAAGGCTGCAGCGACTTCCTCTACAATACGAATAATAAAATGAGCGCGTGTGGAGGGTACAAATTTGTGTCCAAAATATGTGTGGGAGAGTCAAGGGTAAGCCAACACGTGGAGTCAACTGTCCTAGACTCAACAAAGTGGGAGGCGGGCGAGTGGGGTAAACACGTGTCTCCTGAGCATTAAGATAAAGCAAACAAGATGTTGACTTCAGGAAAACAAGGGCTTGATCTCTTGGCGGCGGAAAGACTCGAGCAACCCACGATAACTGAGGTAAATGGAGCGAGGCTGGTGTAGGGGGTGTGTTATGCACATACTCCCTGCAACACTAATAACCCTGACACACATCCCGGCCCAGTACCATACCCCCCACCCCTCCTGCCAGGAATCTTGGGAACACAACTTAAAAGGAGATGATAAGTTGGCGGGTGATCGTAACTTTCTCCCGAGTGAGTGACGCCACATGCACACATTCTCAGGGCGAGATTGGCACCGTCCAACTTGCACACCGTGAAGACATACACAAGTGAAATAGATTTTCTCGATCAGTCTTGATGAACGACTCCCAGAGGAAAAAGACTCTCGCCCGCCCAGAGAGAGGAAATCGCCAATTGGGGTCAGACGACTTTAGCTTGATGTAAATACTCGATGATTGAGTCTCTGTAAGCAACTCTAAATATTTAGGCAGATGTGGTGACGGGAGATAGGGACAAAGTGGAGCGGGTTCCTCAGTCTTCACGCGCTGGTGGGGAGTCCGGGAGGAGAGGGGATCTAGGGAGGTTACCGGAGGGGGGGGGGTGCTGTCCTGGTTCTTATACACTTAGAAAAATGTCACCATGTACCCTCAACACTTACCACATGCTGGAATATTACCGGAGAGTCCTGAAACTATGCTCCGATAAGTCAACTATAGCCATCGATGAAGACACTCGATACAACCGGCGCCCGAAGCTTCCCCCTCAAGATTAACAAAAAATAAATAAATAAATAAGTTAAAAATACAATATTAAATTAGAAACCAGCATAATCTATTTGACTGAACGAGGTTAAACTCCCTTCATCACGCTCCTGGTTATGACGTGCAGTAATGACCCCATCAAGAGGTACATTCACTTTAACACTAACACTTAAGTAAACCACATTAACACTACACTTAACTAACCCACATTAACACTAACACTTAACTAACCCACTTTAACACTAACACTTAACTAACCCACATTAACACTAACACTTAACTAACCCACATTAACACTAACACTTAACTAACCCACATTAACACTAACACTTAACTAACCCACATTAACACTAACACTTAACTAACCTCCATTAACACTAACACTTAACTAACCTCCATTAACACTAACACTTAACTAACCCACATTAACACTAACACTTAACTAACCCACATTAACACTAACACTTAACTAACCCACATTAACACAGCACTTAGGTAATTGATGGCAGTGTCTTAGCTTTTCACTAACTATACACCTGGTGATAGCATCTGAAGGTGGAACAAGCAGCAGTGAAACTTATGTGGAAATTAGCCACAAAGAATCAAATGAAGATTAGGCACACCTCCTTATTTCACCTATAGATTATACACCCTATCACTAATTTAGAGTCACGTCACTTAACCTAACCTAACCTAACCTAACCTATAGATTATACACCCTGTCGCTAATTTAGAGTCACGTCACTTAACCTAACCTAACCTAACCTACCACTAGCTTACTCACTTAAACTAACCTAATCTACCACTAACTTACTCACTTAACCTAACCTACAGTAACGTAACGTAACTTAACCTAAATTAATCTAACCAAGCCAACCCCAACCCAGCTAACCTAACCTAATCTAACCTAACCTAACCAAACCAAACCTAACCTAACCTAACCTAACCTAACCTCTCGTCTCCTAGTTAGAATTAGAGTATTTAATCAACAGATGAAATAAGCTAACGTCAAAATCTTTCACGTGTCACCAATAGAGTCAATTAGTGGAACAGTGAAAGTAAGAAAATAATAAGGAGAAAGTAACAGTAATAAGGAGAAAGTAACAGTAATAAGGAGAAAGTAACAGTAACAAGGAGAGTGTGACGGAATAATAAGGAGTAACAGAATAATATGGAGAAAGTAACAAAATAATGAGAAAGTAACAAAATAATGAGCAGAAAGTAACAAAATAATGAGAAAGTAACAGAATAATAAGGAGAAAGTAACATTAGAGGAACACTTAATTAATCAATAGTATATAGCAAAAAAACAAATATAGCGAAACAGGTATATAGAATTGGCCAATTAATTAGTGAATAACATTAATGCATAATTAGATGAAGAAATAAAAGTGAAAGTGGTGGGAGGTGAAGAAGGAGCAGGGAAGAAGGAGGAGGAGGAGGAGGAGGAACAGGGGCGTGAGAGAAGAGAAGTGAGAGTGAGGAGAGGAGAAGAAATGAATAAAGATAGGAAATAAGGGGAAAAATAGGTAGAGAAGGTATAATAAAGAAACATAAATGAGATAATGAGGAAATGAGAAGCAAGAGAAGAAAAAAAATTGAGAAGGTTAATAATAATAACAAGACAACAGGGAAATGATAAAAGGAATGACATGAGGATAATTATGATAATGTAAGGATAATGGAAGAACAATCAGGGAATGAGGGAGAAAGAGAAAAAGAGAGATAGAGAGAATAAGCAATAAAAAGGGAGAATAGACGCTATAAAGGGTGTCAGCCAAAAGGGTGAAGGGTAGCGTGTCCACCACCCACACCCTTGCCCCGCCCCCACGCCCCGCCCGCCCGCCCGCCCGCCCTGCCCCCCCTCACACCTACCATTATAACTTCCTAAATTCACTTAATTACAAAGCCTCAAGGAGCACAACTGTTGGAGCTCATGAAGAAAATCAGTGTGTGTGTGTGTGTGTGTGGTGTGTGTGTGTGTGTGTGTGTGTGTGTGTGTGTGTGTGTGTGTGTGTGTGAGTGTGAGTGTGTGTGTGTGTGTGTGTGTGTGTGTGTGTGTGTGTGTGTGTGTGTGTGTGTAAAATGTTAAGAGGCTATTGACGATAATGAGTGCCGATTCAGAGGAGAAATACTTGACCTGATGACGTGTTTCAATATGAGAGAGAAAGAGAGAGAGAGAGAGAGGTTGTTATAATAGCTCCTCTTCCCCACCTGTAAACAACTCTGACCCTGACCCAACAACCATTCCACTGAGTTAAGCTTTACAGATAATGGTTCGCCACCTTTAAGAAACACACCTGAGTTTGGGATCACCTCTAAGATTAAACAATATATATCCACCATGGGTTTCAGCTGACTCAAGTGCAAAATTTCCTCAAAATCGATCCACTGGTTTTGTAAATATTTTCTCAAAGCCAAGACTTAGAAAATTTGTCACACACACACACACACACACACACACACACCAGCATCACCCTCGGAAGCTCCTAAATTCCGTAGCCAAGATGTCGCCTTTATGATAGCACTGTAGGACAAGAAAGCGTAGAAAGGTAATTTAGAGATAACACAGAACCGTCCCCCGACACCTGGCAATAAATCACAGAAAAGCAGAGCAGTTAAAGCAGTTGGCAAGGGGTGGTCGGTGGTGCGCCCGCCCCATGGTACACCAAGAGTAATATGTCAGGTCACGACGACGTGTTCTGTTTGGTGGGCACGTCTGCACCAGCTGCACCACCACCGGACCAGGCACGCATGCCCCACTGACCCACAATGCCCCTCTCACTAAATATAACTCTCTTGATTTTTTTTTCAAACGATCTATAAAATCCATCGCAAAATCAACAGTGAGTCTATACAGAAAACTGGTAACGAGAGAGAGAGAGAGAGAGAGAGAGAGAGAGAGAGAGAGAGAGAGAGTACAGGTGTTGTGTGGCGGTGGTGATTGGTTAGGTGTCCATTTATTGCTTCACGCTGGAATGGGGACAACACCATGTAAACACACCCCAAGGTTAACAGTGTGTTCCTGCCTCGTTGTGTTGTCACGTTCCAAATTTTTACTATCCACAAAATATTTATATTATTACTCGTTAAATGAATGAATGTCAAAACGATAAAGTTCCCGAGATAAACAAAATAATATATCACGATCTATAAAAAACAAAAAACAAATTGACAATGAAAAATGTCAATACAGCGTCATGTAACATTTACAAGATAATTTAAAACTTGTCTCATCAGATGTAATCATCGGAAAAAAACGTAACTTTTTCTTCAATTACAGACAATCTTGTTTATCCAGCAGCTGATGATGAAGCTATTAACTCTTTTAAGTCAATGTAGCGATGAAAATTTATTTACCGTGTTAAATATTTAAACTCTGAATGTGTAAAAGTGAAGGTATCGACCATCACCCGAGAGAGAGCGTTTCATTCAGCCAGCAATGCAGTTCTTACAAATCTGTCGAGGAGAAGTTAGCCTCCAATCAGCGAGAATGTTTTACCCCAGCCAATAACACCGGGGCTATAGGTTTAGTGGGCCAGTCACTGTGTCAACTTGAATCACTGTTAAAATGCGCTTATAGAAACATGCGGATTAAGGACAAAAATAATTAGAAGGCTGCAGTAACTCACACTAACCCAGGCTGCAGCACCTCACTCACACTAACCCAGGCTGCAGCACTTCACTCACACTAACCCAGGCTGCAGCACCTCACTCACACTAACCCAGACTGCAGCACCTCACTCACACTAACCCAGGCTGCAGCACCTCACTCACACTAACCCAGGCTGCAGCACCTCACTCACACCCAGGCTGCAGCACCTCACTCACACTAACCCAGGCTGCAGCACCTCACTCACACTGCAGCACCTCACTCACACTAACCCAGACTGCAGCACCTCACTCACACTAACCCAGCCTTCAGCACCTCACTCACACTAACCCAGGCTGCAGCACCTCACTCACACTAACCCAGGCTGCAGCACTTCACATTAACCCAAGCTATCAGAACAGAATGTTGCTAGCTGGCTGTGACACCTGACATTACTGGCTAAAAATGTAAAAATATTCATCAATCTGTGTTCATATTACACTTTGAAATGATGTGGACCAGTGCTAGCCATGGCCCCTTCACGCACCTACCACCACCTAACATCATATGAGTGCAGCTGTAATGTTTAACAGCCTTGTCACCACCTCACGGTTTATACGACTTCCTAATTATTAATCTACAGATCATTTCCGAGTAGTTTACTCCCAAGGTATTTATTATGATACTCAAAGAGGACAATTACACTGAGAAAGACGTCTGTGTATATTACTAGTGAGTGTTTAATGAGAGGTAAGTGCGTGGTGTTGATACAGCAGCTCCCACTTGTCATGCACGGCCACAGGGAACCGCTACCACCCGGCCCACCCACCCACGTGAACACAATGCATTACACCACAACGTCAACCAACAACACCCTCTGGCAGCCATACTCAACAACATTCAGTCAACATTCTCTGTGCCTCAGCTGGTTTCTCTCTATCTGTACCAGCCATTCCGCCTCGACGGTTACAATGACAAAATTGACGATTAGTGTGTAAATTTGTCAGGTGTGTCAGCCGACTGTCAGACACACCAACCCGACACCTTGACGCCGGTAATTACTCTCACCAGTAGGTAGGTATCAGTGACGGGGCTGTCTGACTCGGGTTTCTGTCACCAGTTTTGTTTTCTGTCTCTCTGGAGTCGTTCCTGCTGCCCTTTTTCCCTGTGTGTTTCTCACCATCGTTCTCTTTCTCTACTAACTGGTAACCAAAAGTATGTTAAGCTCTTTTAACCTCTGTAGGTGCACTAGGCTGTTAATGTTTCAGTGTCCGTCTGTCTGTTTCGGATCCACTTTCCGTCTGTTGGCTGGCCTCACTGCTGTCTTGCTGACAATAATGACCTACACCGTGATCACGCAGAAAGTTCCGAGTCTCATAACAATAATGGCAGTCATATCCAAGGTTTAAAAAAAATATTACCTAGGGTCGTAAAAGCCACATTTATAATACTCGACAAAATGAGACAATTCCTGGAAGCCACGTTAAAACTCTCATGTCCATTTATAGTTTTTAAAAACCTGTTCAAGAGTTACGACACTTGGCAAGCTCACCAAAACTGTGTTCCTGTAATTCTTGATACAAGTTTTGGAGTTTCAGCTGACACCAAGAAGACAGTCTGGCTCTTGGGGGCTCCTGTTCACGAGCAATGAATTCATGGTCAAGGTGTTGGTACTTAGTGGCAAGGACACTGAAAGTTATGACTTGGAATACGGAAGACGAGCTGGAGAACCTTGAGGCCTTGTTAAAGATTGTGTAAGACATGTTTACGGTTCAGTAGATTCTGTAAGGCCCTAGAACCTTCTGAATGATGCTGCATGACGTCACGAACCTTCCGGAAATGACATAAACAGTTCTTGTATCACCTTCTGGAAAAATACCCGACACCAAAGAAGCTAAGAACCAATTCCTGCCAAATATGGATGGACGATCAATACATCTCCCGAGCCAAAGTTAGGAAAGGATAATGTCGATGGGGCGTCGATCCCGCCGTCATAACTTGTGATTTCCGTCATCTTTATGATAGCCAACTCCGGCCGAGTGATCACAGTGAAATATTAACTCGCGGAAGAGAGTGGCACCTCGCCTTCCTGATGGTTCCCGTCTGTCGAACAAGTGACGTCCAACACTTTTAACTGCCACTCGTTCACTCACTCACTCTTACATTACCCGAGGAAATCTTTTCACGTCTGACAGGCTACTACAAGCTGCCTAGGCCACTCAGTGTGACCCTCTTAGACTAAACTGAACTGGAAACTATGAAACTGTGTCACCATCTCTATACATGATTTGTCTTACTCGTTCACTGACGGTTAAAATATATCTGGCCTGACGCAGCACAGTACTCACATACTTACTGTACACCTGACGCAGCACAGTACTCACACACTTACTGTAACACCTGACGCAGTACAGTACTCACACTCTTACTGTACACCTGACGCAACGCAGCAGCACAGTACTAACACAATTACTGTACACCTGACGCAGTACAGTACTCACACTCTTACTGTACACCTGACGCAGCACAGTACTCACACACTTACTGTACACCTGACGCAGTACAGTACTCACACTCTTACTGTACACCTGCCGCAGCACAGTACTCACACACTTACTGTACACCTGCCGCAGCACAGTACTCACACAGTTACTGTACACCTGCCGCAGCACAGTACTCACACTCTTACTGTACACCTGACGCAACGCAGCAGCACAGTACTCACACACTTACTGTACACCTGACGAAGTACAGTACTCACACTCTTACTGTACACCTGACGCAGTACAGTACTCACACACTTACTGTACACCTGACGCAGCACAGTACTCACACACTTACTGTCGTCTCGGTAGCTCTATAAAAACAATGCAATACCAGGTAGACTGACGACATCCCCCAGATTAACAAGAGTGAACACAAGAAGGGGTCCCCACCTGCCCTACTTACAGGTAACATAAAGATTAAATGAGAATCTTTCACTAACACAGCCCTACCCCCCCCCTGACCTCGTGAGTACCCCCTGCAACACACCATGACTACCCCTGCAATACTTCCTATCTACCCCTGCAACACCCCCTTCCTTGACTACCCCTGCAACATCCCCTTCCTTGACTACCCCTGCAATACTTCCTACCTACCCCTGCAATACCCCCTTCCTTGACTACCCCTGCAATACTTCTTACCGACCCCTGAAACACCCCCCTCCTTGACTACCCCTGCAATACCCTCCCCTGACTAATCCTTCCAACACACACAAAACTTCAACACTCCGACAAGAAAAATCATTGTCTTGTTTACGATGTTCCTCTTGCAGCCCAACACGTCCCAAGACTGCAGCGGGCATCCTGTCTATTTGGTTCTCCGTCGAATCGAACGGAGCGCAAATCTACCAGCTCAGAGCACAACACGATCTCCAAGTGTTTGTGTAGCAGTCAGCTGAGACAATAAGACCTTGATAAAGCTGATATGTGTGTTTATTTATCGCGTCACCTGGCCAATCGTACGGGTTCCCAGGAGTTAGCAGGGTCTGGGATGGGCGGGGTGAGGGAGGGGACGACATGCTCACCCGCTGTGTCCAGACGCCACCTGTCCAAACACCACTCGTCAACCCCCCTCCCCCCAACCCCACCCCCTGCCACCTTGTTTATATGAGTCCATTAAAAACGTTTCCTCCTTGGCATCATCGATTTCTGTAATTATGCACCGAGTATGGCGAAAGGTACTTCAACAGTGGTTTCCGTGTAATGGCTGTGTGCAGGGAGCCAAGTAGGTCAGGGGTTCGGGTGGTGCCACTTGCGAGTGCCAGGTGTGCGGCACCGATGACTGTTGCTGCTGCTATTGTCATCTCTTGCTCTGTTGTTCTGTTGCTCTTGACGCTGTTCCTACTGTTTATAACTACTTTACCGCAAAGGCTCCTACTGCTGCTACCTGTTTAACTCTGCTTATCTATCTGCCTGCTTATGTATGTATGTATGTATGTATGTATGTATGTATGTATGTATGTATGTATGCATGTATGTCTCACCTTACCTGTCCGTCCCTCCAGCAGTGTGTTCCATAGAGGTCCTCAGGCCGGCCTCCCCGCCATTATACTATATAGCAAAGGACACAACACTACGATACTGTAAAAAGATATTAATGGATTCCCGGGGAGAGTGAGCGTGGCGGGCGGCTGTCCTGGGGGGAAACAAACTGTGTATCTTTATGTGTCACCTGACTACCGTGTGTTTCCAACCTTTTAATGCCAACCCCGTCGTTTAAAGACCTCAGTATTATATTTGTATTAAAGGAGGCAGCAGACAATTGTGCCGGGGAGACCTTTTGTGGTGTTAAGCGTCCATTGTGACCACGACCTAAGTTTTTCCCTGGGAGATAACACTTATATATGTGACCTGATATAAGAAATGGGTCACAAACGTGGGTCATTAACAGCTAAGCGACGGTCCATAATATGATAAAATCTTTGATTGTCTGTCCGTTAGGGTCAGAGAGTGGGTAAAACTGGGTCTCTTGCTGTTGGTGTTGTTGTTCATCTTCACTACATGATATTTGTGTTGTATTTCTCAGGCTCAGGTGACGTGGTGAATTTTTCTGTCAATGCTTTCATCTAAATCCTAGACCAGGTAAAGCTTCACTTAATATCCCGCTTATATATTATTGTTTTCTCATCTTCCTCCTGTTAAAAAATTAATTTCTGTTGTGGAGAAAATCATGGGATAATATTATGATATAAACCTTAACTGTTTTCTCACATCATCCACCTCCGGGTCATCCATCAGTAATATAAAGTTTGTGTATAAATAATGGTGATCATAAGTGAGTCAGACGTCAGCCATCCATCAATCAAGAGAGACAAACTCCCCGTGTGAGGTGGTCAGCTGTGTGACACATCTAGCTTTTCAGGTCACTCAGCTGTTACCTCTCCTTCACGCCTCATATAACTCACATTCTTCACTCGTCCAACATTTCCCAGCCATTCGTCCGCCTGGGATACATCCAACACCGGCCGCTCACAGTGTCATGAGTGTGGGGAAAAAACAGCCCATATAGAGGTACACGCGCTCTAAAAATAATCTTGATTTTATTTTAGACAATTTAACACAATGGACGATGGATTTTGACATCCCTACCGAGAGAGACAACAGGAGTCGTAGTGGTCATTATTAAATTCATCTGATCCCTCCGTAAAGTTACTGTTTTAGCCTCTATTACTTCACTACACCCGTCATCCCGCCCCTCCTCACGTATAGATGATTAGTTCATCTGTCGCCAGCACTCCGTCAGTTAGTTGCATCACGGACACGAGGGGGGAGGAAGCCTGTACTGTACGTTTATATCATCAGTATTATAGTTACAACACTACTAGTTACACTAGACCTTGGCTGGCCTCACCTTCCTCTACAAGTAACAATATCTCCATCATTCATCCCTCGCTCTTCCTCACAGTATATTATTTGTAAACATCGTTATTTTCCAGATTAAAGGGTGAAGCGAATTATTACAAGACGCGCACCAAGTATTTGTAATGTAATTTTCTCACGATTCGTACACTGTTTCTGAATCATTAAACCTTAAATCTGCATTTATTGAAGTATGAATATGAACAAACACACACACACACACACACACACACACACACACACACACACACACACACACACACACACACACACACACACACATATATATAGGGCGGCGTTTGCAATCACTGCATCAGACCGGCCGTGGGTCCGCCTATTCCTTTACCGTGACACGTAACCAGATTAACTTTGCAATCAGTTGACATATCTTGGTGAACTTGGGTAGGCAATCCCGCTCTTATGATACACGTGTGTTTACCGGGAGCTTAACCTTTATGAGGACAAAGGTCAAGGTAACATCGAGACCACACTTGTAATCTACTTCTACAAAACAAAACAAAAAACTCCGATTGTTTTAAAACAATTAACCAAGAATATAAGTATAAGTAGCTCAGAACAACAGCTCTAACATCTACCCCAGACACTCCTGCACCTGGCTGTACACGAGACTCCAACCATCAGTATCACCCAATATTATGTTATTAAATTTATAGTGACACAGACTTCGCATTAAATCTGTCACAGACCGTGTGACAGGCTCTCCCAGAACAGTCAGTTAGTCAGTCAGGACTGGTGGTACTCATACAACTGACTGACGCAGCGAAAACTTTAAAACTCACTTAACCTAATCTAACCTAACCAACCTTTATACTGACACCACACAGACACTACCCAACATCTTACGTGTGTGTGTGTGTGTGTGTGTGTGGCTTCCCTAGCATACAAAAAACACACTTAACACTATCCACACACACACACACACACACACACACACACACACACACACACACACACACACACACACACACACACACACACACACCCAAGACTCTCCCTGTCACTCATCATAGCAGAAGAGTGTTGAGTGGCGCCACAAGAAACACCTGACGTTAAGTGTCCTCCTGGCTAATGCTTCTAACATTAACTCGGGGCACAAGACAACACCGGGGCGAGACCTGCCACCCACTCAACGAGGAATAATTAGTACTTGAATTATTATTTTTTTACTTCACTTTCGCTCCAACTAATAGGAAGATGTTTGTAGATTTGTTGAGTTCGTTAGTTGTTTTTAATGTGCCAAACACGAGGAAGCAATTGGTGTTTTAATGGTGATGCTGGGCGTAGTGGGTGTGGTGGTGGGCAGTAGGGATGGTGATGATGGTGGGCGTGATGGTGGGCAGTAGGGATGGCGATGATGGTGGGCGTGATGGTGGGCAGTAGGGATGGTGATGATGGTGGGCGTGATGGTGGGCAGTAGGGATGGTGATGATGGTGGGCGTGATGGTGGGTAGTAGGAATAGTGATGATGGCGTGGCGTGCCATGCGTGAGGGCGCTCTATATAACCACCACCGCCTCTTGTTACTGTCAAGAAGGTGGCTGTTATTATTACCTCAGCTGACACAGTGTTACGGTTTCTCTGACGATTATCATCCATTGTTGTTATAAGTGTTTTGTGGCAGCTGTCATGTGTGTGTGTGTGTGTGTGTGTGTGTGTGTGTGTGTGTGTGTGTGTGTGTGTGTGTGTGTGTGTGTGTGTGTGTGTGTGTGTGTGTGTGTGTGTGTGTGTGTGTGTGTGTGGCGCTTTCCTTCTCTCCCTCCCAACAATAATGCTGTAAGTGAAATATCCCTGTATGAGGAGGTTGCGGACACAGATGGTATTACTGTAGCCCACCTGTCACGACCACCTGTCACGACCACCTGAGTGACTGTAGCCCACCTGTCACGACCACCTGAGTGACTGTAGACCACCTGTCACGACCACCTGAGTGACTGTAGACCACTTGTCACGACCACCTGAGTGACTGTAGACCACTTGTCACGACCACCTGAGTGACTGTAGCCCACCTGTCACGACCACCTGAGTGACTGTCAGGTAGGCCACTCCTCCCCCAGTACTCCCTCACCCAAGACAAAGACACGCTCAATAACCCGAACTCTCGCCCCTAAAACTATTTACTTTAACTTAATTAAATTGATCTTACCTGATCTTAATTAAACCAAGGTATACATCAGGAAGGGTTTAGTAGCATCTGTTTACTCTACCTAATTAAACTTACCTAAACCCGACCAAGTTAAACTTAGATATGTGTAAGGATAACTTTAGTAACATCTAGATAAAGTTTTTATTGAACAATGGTTAGGTTAGGTTAGGTTAGGTTAGGTTAGGTTAGGTTAGGTTGATGAGTCCAACGTCTCCCTATGGAAAGGAGAAATCTGTCATACGCCAATAGTGAAAGGTAATTTGGTCACAACGCTGTCATCCCCACCGTGACTGAGGGCCAGGTACACTGCTGTTGCTGGAGATGGCCACAACGCTGTCATCCCCACCGTGACTGAGGGCCAGGTACACTGCTGTTGCTGGAGATGGCCACAACGCTGTCATCTTCACCGTGACTGAGGGCCAGGTTCACTGCTGTTGCTGGAGATGGCCACAACGCTGCCATCTTCACCGTGACTGAGGGCCAGGTACACTGCTGTTGCTAGAGATGGCCACAACGCTGCCATCTTCACCGTGACTGAGGGCCAGGTACACTGCTGTTGCTAGAGATGGCCACAACGCTGTCATCTTCACCGTGACTGAGGCCAGGTACATGCTGGAGATGGCCACAACGCTGTCATCCCCACCGTGACTGAGGGCCAGGTACACTGCTGTTGCTGGAGATGGCCACAACGCTGCCATCTTCATCGTGACTGAGGGCCAGGTACACTGCTGTTGCTAGAGATGGCCACAACGCTGTCATCTTCACCGTGACTGGGGAATAATTAAGAACACCTCAGTGGTCAATACCGTGCTACACTTAAGTCTTCAAACACCTCAGGAGAGGCAGTTGTATCACAGAACTACTTGGTCACAACACGGGTCTTCCCGTGATGTATCGCTGATCTTGACACACACACACACACACACACACACACACACACACACACACACACACACACACACACACACACCAACATTATCACTGTTCATCTTAGCGTTTCTAACGAACATTGGGGAGCCATAAATCATCGAGCAACTTCTTTTACAATTGAAAATGCTTTAAAAATAAATAAAAATAAAATCCACCACAGGGAAAAGCGTTTGACCGGCTTGTGGTTGAGAATTGGGTTTGGCCCAGATGTGGACTGGGTCAGGTAGTCGCCGTTGGATTTTACTGCCGATCACACTGCCATTGCCGCCAGCCTCTCCGCCTCCTAGCCAGAGAGACTTAAACATTCACTTACATTTGGCAGAGTACCGTAACTCAAAACATTAATTCATGTTAGAAAAAGGACAAAACAAGAGACATATTTGTCCTAGATGCCGGCCAACACTTCTTTTTCTACCTGTTTCATTTCACTTTTTCCTTCCTTAATTGTTATGAAGAGCGCGCCACACTGTCTTATCCACATGACAACTTCCTTACGTCTGTCACGTATACTGTCACAACAACTGTCTAACTCACCTTGATATCACTGATCCTCCAAAACTTGTCATTGTTCGTATCTCCCTACACTCGAAGTAATCTCCAAGCTAAGCCCTAGTGGCAGTGGCTGAGGAGTAGGACTGTCTGACGTTGGCCACCAGCAGCAGCAGCGACCGTCAAGATCCTGGCACAAGTCACCGGGGCCAGACATAGCCTACTTCCTCATCAGCAGCCTCAGTGGACAGTGGTATACCCTTGATACTACTCACCTACATCTTCAGCCCCCACCAACCAGCTGGTGACCTGCATGGCCCTGCCCACCAAACTGTCAACGCAGGTATTTTTAGATTTTCCCACAGCAACCCATGATAAACAGTACACGACGCTCAATAAATTGTACACTATGGCACTTTAATAAATAGCGAGAAGCATAAAATTGAATGGCACCCACGACAGACAGACAAAATTATTGACCAACTTTAATTGCACATGACTCTTGAAGCCCCGCCTCCCTCCCGAGCCACACCAAGAGGGAGCGTGCCCGTGACACAACCACACCCTGGGTATGGGGATACCCCAACATTATCGAGGACACCACATGTGATGGCCAAACATGCCCCGCACACCACCGACACCCCACCATAATCTTTCATTTTCTCGACGTTTGTTACTTTGTAATAGACTACACCAGTTGCCGGGAGTCTGGTCTCACTTTTGGTTTACTGATAAAATAATATGGACAATGGGATATTATTTAGCTTTTTTTGATGATGGTGTTTTGACCGCGACGATACACCTTCACGAGGCGGAGGAGACTGTTGGGGGATAACGGACACGGGTAGAACATGACAGGACAGACTAGACGAGTACAGACCAGCAATTCACTGCCCCCACCCCCCCCAAACAGGGAATGATTCACATTGTTCTCCAATCATCAATATTGTCTTTGTCTCAGCTTCTGGACCACAGTTTAATTTTCCTCGTTATTACCACGACTAAGTGCCTCAGTGTTCCTCCTACTGCCATATTCACGACTAAGTGCTTCAGTGTTCCTCCTACTGCCATATTCCCCACACGGTACCTGGTGGTGAGGGCACAGTTACATTTATCTACATTCTGCAGGATCAGGATCACTTGGGCATGCGACAGGTGAGTGTGCGACAGGTGAGTGTGGCACAAACGTTCTATTACCCCATTCTCTGGTCCTAGACGCAACCTGTACTTATTATACAGACAAAGATCCACGCCTCAACACCGCACCCACCACTCTCCACCCATCACCCTCCACACCATCACCCATCACACCATCACCCATCACCCTCCACCCATCACCCTCCACACCATCACCCACACCATCACCCATCACACCATCACCCATCACACCATCACCCATCACCTCCACCCATCACCTCCACACCATCACCCATCACCCATCACACCATCACCCATCACACCATCACCCATCACCCTCCACCCTCACACCATCACCCATCACCCATCATCACTCCACCCATCACCCTCCACACCATCACCCATCACACCATCACCCATCACCTCCACCCACCCTCACCATCACCCATCACCATCACCCATCACTCCACCCATCACCCTCACATCACCATCACCCATCACCCACACCATCACCCATCACCTCACCCATCACCCTCCACATCACCTCCACACCATCACCCATCACACCATCACCCATCACCCTCCACACATCACCCATCACACCATCACCCATCACACCATCACTTCACCACCACACCATCACCCATCACCCTCCACACCATCACCCATCACACCATCACCCATCACACCATCACCCATCACCATCACCCATCACCCTCCACCCATCACCACCACCCCTCGATCTTCGCTGTGACAAGTAATAGTGTGCTAATGAACACGACAAGAACCAGTGGACAGAAAAGGGAGTCCCTAACTGTACTTGTAAAAGGAGAACGTACTGTGAGAGGCGAATGATGGGTTACCAATAAGGAGGTTAGACAACAAAGAGGTGGGAGACATGGGGGTTGGAGGTTTCGGGGTTTGGAGGACACTGGGTTGAAGGTTTCGGGGTTTGGAGGACTGGGGTTGAAGGGTTCAGGGGTTTGGAGGACACTGGGTTGAAGGGTTCGGGGTTTGGAGGACACTGGGTTGAAGGTTTCGGGGTTTGGAGGACACTGGGTTGAAGGTTTCGGGGTTTGGAGGACACTGGGTTGAAGGGTTCGGGTTTGGAGGACACTGGGTTGAAGGGTTCGGGGTTTGGAGGACACTGGGTTGAAGGTTTCGGGGTTTGGAGGACACTGGGTTGAAGGGTTCGGGTTTTGGAGGACACTGGGTTGAAGGTTTCTGGGGTTTGGAGGACACTGGGTTGAAGGGTTCGGGTTTGGAGGAAACTGGATTGAAGGGTTCGGGGTTTTGGAGGACACTGGGTTGAAGGGTTCGGGGTTTGGAGGACACTGGGTTGAAGGGTTCGGGGTTTGGAGGACACTGGGTTGAAGGGTTCGGGGTTTGGAGGACACTGGGTTGAAGGGTCTGGGGTTTTGGAGGGCACTGGGTTGAAGGTTCGGGTTTTGGAGGACACTGGGTTGAAGGGTTCGGGTTTTGGAGGACACTGGGTTGAAGGGTTCGGGTTTGAGACACTGGGTTGAAGGGTCTTTGGGACAACGGGTTTGGAGGACACTGGGTTGAAGGGTTCGGGTTTGGAGACACTGGGTTGAAGGGTTCGGGGTTTGGAGGACACTGGGTTGAAGGGTTCAGGGTTTGGAGGACACTGGGCTGAAGGGTTCGGGGTTTTGGAGGACACTGGGTTGAAGGGTTCGGGTTTTGGAGGACACTGGGTTGAAGGGTTCGGAGTTTGGAGGACACTGGGTTCAAGGTTCGGGGTTTGGAGGAAACTGGGTTGAAGGGTCGGGTTTTGGAGGACACTAGGTTGAAGGGTTCAGGGGTTTGGAGAACACTGGGTTGAAGGTTTCGGGGTTTGGAGGACACTAGGTTGAAGGGTTCGGGTTTGGAGACACTGGGTTGAAGGGTTCGGGGTTTTGGAGGACACTGGGTTGAAGGGTTCGGGGTTTGGAGGACACTGGGTTGAAGGGTTCAGGGGTTTGGAGGACACTGGGTTGAAGGGTTCGGGTTTGGAGGACACTGGGTTGAAGGGTTCAGGGTTTTGGAGGACACTGGGTTGAAGGGTTCGGGTTTTGGAGGGACACTAGGTTAAAGGATTCGGGTTTGGAGGACACTGGGTTGAAGGTTTCGGGTTTGGAGGACACTGGGTTGAAGGGTTCGGGGTTTTGGAGGACACTGGGTTGAAGGGTTCGGGTTTGGAGGACACTGGGTTGAAGGGTTCGGGGTTTGGAGGACACTGGGTTGAAGAAGAAGCATGAGTCAGTAAAGACATAACATAGTAGAAGGAAGAGGCCAGTTCACACATCTGAGGGAGTGTGTGGGAGTCGGCAGTGGGAGGCGGTGCGGGCTGGGTGGTAACAACAGGCTCTTCGATGTGGGAGATGGGACAGAAATAGGTTGCTGTAGTTAAGGTAAGGCGTGGGCGAGCTAAGATGTGGAACAAGTGGAGGGTGAAAACGGTGAGGGCGTGGGGTATAGATGAGGCGTGGTATAGGCGGGGCGTGGTATAGACGGGGCGTGGTATAGGTGAGGGTATAGACGGGCGTGGTATAGACGGGGCGTGGTATAGACGGGGCGTGGTATAGGCGGGGCGTGGTATAGGCGGGGCGTGGAACAGGTAAAGTAGAAGCCCGTGGCAGAAGTATTGGCTAGCTCACACGGTCGTAACCCACTTCCCACAACTTCATGGCCGTTAACGAGCTCCTCTAAACCATTACACCTGTATGGCCCACACACCTGACACGAGTGGTTCTCATACTTACAACCAACACACCTGCAACACTCATACATGGAAGGCCAACACACCTGCAACACTCATACATGGAAGGCCAACACACCTGCACCACGTATACATGAAAGGCCAACACACCTGCAACACTCATACATGGAAGACCTACACACCTGCACCACTCATACCTGGAAGGCCAACACACCTGCACCACTCATACATGGAAGGCCAACACACCTGCACCGATGAAACTTCCAGCCATGAAAGCTTTTAGGCTTATTCTTACAGCCATCACATTTTCAACGCCAAAACTTGCCATCATCACACCTGCAGCAGCCTTACTAATAACAATACTATATTTACCTTCTCTGGGTCTTCTCACCATGAACACACCTGCGAGAGCTCCTCCATGTTACTGTTCATCACAAGATTTATTCACACTCCGGACTCCTCCTCTGTGGAGTTTCCTGCAACAGTGTTTTTCCTATTTCATATAAACTCCCAACAGTTCAAAACATGTTGGTTCATATATCTCCCCTCTCTCCCCCTCCCTCCCTCTACCCTCTCAGTCTTTGGCAAGGGGACGCCTCGGTGAGCAGATTTGACAACGACACTTGTCTGATCTCTCCTTGTGCTCTTTACTTGTTGAAAAATAATCAACCATGAAGCTTCCGTCCTCCCATACCTCCACCTTAAACCTCTACACCTGTACCACACCGTCACTCCCACACAGCGTGACACAAACTCATCCACATTCACCAAACATCTTCATTTTAACTCAGTTTTCTATGTTAACGATCACCAAAATATCGCATCATATAACCCGCCATCGCTTCTGCAAATGATTCATGAGTTCACGACTGTGATGGAAAGCTGAGGATATCGTCTTTAATTGATCACGAACCTGCACCAGTCGTAGCTCCAATCTACAGAAAGTAAACTTCACTTGGGTTATGACAGTGGCTGAGATGCTTCCTGGACTCGTTAACTAAAACTTCACGTAGATATGCATCCTTGGCTCGATCTGTCACATCATGAGGTAATGGGAAGGAATTTAAAGCTTCTTGAAACTGGGACACTCGCTAAGAGATGTGCTGGCATCAACCATGGGTGGGAGTGGACGGGACAGGTTGATGTTGGTACAAAACAAGAGCCAACTCCGTTATATGTGCAGGACGCCATCCAAGAAAAATGACAAATGGCGAGGGTGGGTGAGCCAGAGACCCCAGAGACTCCCCATAACTGGTGGTGGCCGGGAATGTGTGATGGACGAGCGGCTGTTGACACAAGTGACCCCGGGTCAGTTCATCCTCCTCTCTCACTCCATCATGATACTGTGGCAGCCCTCACCATGTAACCTATTTCCTACTTTGATGCCGTTGTTTTGTCCTTCGCGGCCTCTGCTACGTCCGCTAAAAGAATGAATGACTTCTACCGAGAAATCCGTTGGTCACATTTACTGTCACCATAAATCTGTTGTCTACTCGCTTTAGTGGTGTTTTAACAATAAAAGCAAAGTCTCGGAAAGTCACCATTACCAAAGAGACACACAGAGTAAAGCATATACACAATACCTTCAGAGTTAACAATGCAAAACGAAAATAATTTTTCCCTTTACGTTCACAATTAACGATAAAAAAAATATAAAACCTGGAGACGATGGATGGAAAAAATCTAAAAGTTTTATTACAAACAACTCATGAATAAATGCATACCGGTGCATACACTTTCCCTGAGTTCATTTACTAGCAGTGTGCTGTGCGTGAGTCGTTACAAAGCGAGGTGGAACTTGGCTGTGATCTAGACCCGAGGCAGGCGCGTACACAGAGCACAGTGACCCTCAGCACCCACGCCTCCCTCTTACCATTAGCGGGAGGTGCTGCTTGGAGAACACACTTCACTGGCTCTTTAAAACCCCAATAATGGCTCTACAGAGGCCACAAAAGTTCCCATAACATGTCCCAGTGGAAGTCGAAGATTCAGGCGAGTTTGTTTTTGAGAGAGAAACTGTGGCAGAGTGAGGGTGTAAGTGGTGGAGCCAGACCCGTGGTCACGACCGCCTGAGTGTGTGATGTTGACACGAGATTATAGGTAGTACGTGTGTGTGTGTGTGTGTGTGTGTGTGTGTGTGTGTGTGTGTGTGTGTGTGTGTGTGTGTGTGTGTGTGTCCGTGTGTGTGAGTCTAGCCCACAGTGTTTACGTTAACTGTGTGTGTACGGAAGACTGTTATGGTAAACTCTACGGCAGGATAAACCCATATTTCACTCGGTAGCCACAACATTGTCTATCCTTACTGTAAACTTGACCCTCCAGCCTACACACGTTCTTTATACCTTGTTTTTTCATTTGTTTTCTTCTCTTTGGTATGATAGATGAAGTAATTTCAACTCCCGAGCTTTTCTGCAGTTTCTCATATTTTATGATAATCAGTCAGCAATTCTTCAAACTTTTTCGTACAAGATAAAATAAACGAGTAGTGTGTGTGTGTGTGTGTGTGTGTGTGTGTGTGTGTGTGTGTGTGTGTGTGTTATAGCTAATACAATATGGATCATAATAAGAAGAAAAGGTCAATTGCCGCTGATATCGTCCAAGACACTGCTGCCAAGAGACCTGCGTCCTCAAAATTATGAAGAAAAAACCAAACAGTAAAAAGTAAAGGAGTTATGTTTACAATGATAGTCTAGACGCAGACACGCAAACACCGCCACTGTTACCACTCCTTCACATAGACTTCATCGACATCACATTAAAATAAACATCAAACGGGCAGACAACACAAGCATAATACGCACACGTCATTCATAAAGGCTCTGAAACTCTTGTGTATTATTCAGTTAGGATTCCCGTGCTGACTGGCCCCGAGGACACGATGGCTGGATGACTATATCGCTGTCACCACCACGTTCAAACACGGGCTTGTTTACTATAATCTCACATATATAAACAAGACCCCAGCAGCCTCGGCGTAAGGGTGTAGGGCAGTGGTTCTTAACCTTTTTTGAGAATCTGGTGAAAGCTATGGACCCCCTCCCTAGAAAAATGCACATAAACACAACTTTGCATGAAATGAATATACTTTATTTTATTGAAAATTCATTGCCTCATACAGTGTATGACATACACACAGTATAGTGAATATAAATGTTAAATTTTTATCTGACCTTCACGGACCCCCTGAAGCCCATCCATGGACCCCAGGTTAAGAACCCCTGGTGTAGGGGAAGGAAGGTACACAGAGTTTACAGTGCTCACGGTGGTTTATTGTGATGACAAGAGGCATGTTCATTGGTTCAAAGTTGACGTGTGTGTGTGTGTTTATAATATGCTCAAAAATTAGCGTGAGACCAACTGTTAACTTCCATTGTAACATTTAAACACCATTCAAAGGTCATATTTAAAGCTGAAAGTTGGAACGACACTGATTGTGGGGGGGACCAGACTCGCACACCCCCTCACAAAAAACCTGGCCTCTCAAGGAATCATTGCAATCCCCAAAAGCATAAGTGTTGTAATAACGTTCACAGAAGGGGTGCAGACGGCAGAAATACTCGGATTTTATTCCCAATGGACAAAATTCCACAACGTGATTTTGAATAACCTTCCACCAAAGCAATGAAAAGAACAAGATTAGGCTAAGTCAAGTTGACCTTTATCCCGGAGGTGGGGGGGCAGGTCTGTGTGTTTGACGTCATCAGGCAATACACGTACACGAATCGACATCACGTACGATTTTGAAGGACGTAATACAGTAATCCCACGTGATGCTGACGCGTTACACTATGCTCAGCTTTGTCTTTTCGGGTCA
>NW_024740587.1:62500-65000 GCF_018991925.1 Homarus americanus | reverse complement strand
TACCTACACACAAGATTAGAGTGAGGTGTGGGCCTGTGTGAGCGTGGAGAGGATGACCGCTGGTGTAAGATGCGCCACTGTGAGCAGGATGTAGGAAAAGCGAGGAAGAAGGGTGTGAGAGTGGAGCGCAGGTCACTGTAAAGAGCTGGACACAGGCCGTTCGTCGTGAGCACATTCATAAATCCTGGTATTCCTCATCCCGTCTCTCAGGATATGCACCAAAACTGAACAGTGTGTGTGTGTGTGTTGCGACATAAATAATGAAGATGGTGGGCGACATAGTTGGGTGAGGGCACACGCCATAAAGTAAACCTGTCGACGATTAGCACGTAAGTCTCCCCGCACCTCCCATAAAAGTCACGACGTTTACACACCAAACATACTACATACAGGGAGCCCAATTTTCACGGATATTTTAAGAATACATGAACATACATCTCTCAGGCAGTGCACACGGCAAAAAATGCTTATCCATGGCGATGGAGAGTTGAACAAACAGGAATCGCAAGGAAACCGCAAAATTATATGACACTGCTGTAATGGCATGCCCCCACACACAGCAGGTCGGACTGTACTAGGCACCACCAGGACGTATTAACGTACCCCGAGCCTTCGTCATCACCTCCTTCACCCCCTCCTCCACCAACTCGAACACCACGTCTACAAAGGCTGGCATTAACTCTACATACGTTGACAGTAAATCTACAAAAGTTGACACAAATTCTACAAACGTTGACACCGTGTCCATCTATCACATCTTGCCTTCACCTACAAAGAGAGTGACGTAAGCTGCAGCCACAGGTACCCGAAAAATAAACCATACTTCCTTATATGGAGGGTAGACGTACTTGTTAAACGCATCTAACCAGACTAAATAAAGGTAAATCCATTTGGTACCTCGGTCAGTAAACTTTGACTGTCAGTAAATACCGCTAAGAAACACGGCCTAATAACCAAAGGTAATATAGTTTGTTTCGTTTATTAGTGTGTAAGTTTGTTTGGCTTCAGAGGCATATTGTATTACAGAAACAAAGGTCAATATTTGCAAACATGGAGACACGTGAACATATCTCCCTCACCCTACTCTTGCCCTGAGTGAGGGTGTAATACACTGTGGTAACTTTCCCGGTATAATTATATATTTAACTTTAACAGCATGACACACAAAGTTCTGGTTGTTAAGTTTCATTGCTTTTAATTAGCTGTGAATAATGTATACGGTACTTAGTTAAATACTTTACTGCCGTTAAAGAGTGAACATACAGTATATTTCGGCTGTACTTTATACAGTATTAAGAAAGACTGGACTATAACATGTTGAACGACGAACATTGTCTCTCACCAACACGTAAATGCAATTTGTGAATACTGTAATAATTTTCCATCAATCTAGTTTACTTTGGCGGTAGTCTGTTACTCTATGTCCATATACTGTAGGTATAGTCTATAGTTCAGCAACAGTTCAGCTTTCATGAATTACACGAAAGCGCTTGGGAACTTCGTGTTTTCTTGTTTCCTCCTCGTGGTTATCAGCGTATACTTGGATCACGCACACCTACAGTGATTTACTTGCGCGCACACACACACACACACACACACACACACACACACATATATATATATATATATATATATATAACAAATTCTTCATTTACCTGTTGTCACTGGCGGGGGGAGGGTGTGAGGGTAGCGGCAGTAAGCAGGCCAGTGGGGGTCGACGGCCACAACAGCAGCTTCTACCCGAGGTCTCTAAATATTTATATCACGGGAGGCTGACAGCACATGGTGCCAAGTGGAACCTCTCTGTGTGTCATATGGAGCCTTACTTGTTAACCCGCACGGCTTTTCCTAGCACCACCACCCTCCAGCACCTCACCCTGGCTGGCGTCTGACACCACCCCCAAACCATCATAATTATCTTTCACAGCCCCCCACCACACCTGCTGGGTAAGGAATCCTTCACAAGCTGCTGCAACACTCGGGACTCTATGTTAAAATTTAGGCATATCTTTCTGAAACGCCGCCCCGAGAACCTGGTGATGTCACGACTCACACTTGCCACCATTACCAGACCCACACCTACCAAAGTATCATGTTATGTATACCGTGACTACCTCCTGCTCTCGTGCTATATCTTGACCTCGGGAAGAATCCTCTCCTGTAGCCACTTGGCCACCTATACTACCATCCTAAATCTGGTGTAAACCTGCACAGTAACACCCAGCTCCCGGGTCCTTAACCTCTGCCTCTCCATTAACCCTTCCACAAGTGCGCCCCTCGCGTCGTGGCGCCCTCTCCAGCCTCGCTTGTCTCACCCGCCCCTCACTCTAGGGAGTAGGTCTCGCTTAATTAATGCAACGGAATTATGTGTTACACTTGACGCCAAAGATATAAAGGGAAGCATTACTCTTATTTCCATGCTGGTCTTACCCATAATGTATTCCTGAGTTACAGCTTCACTTTAAAACTCTCAACATGGCCGGCCATATACTACATTTTT
>NW_024740587.1:0-57500 GCF_018991925.1 Homarus americanus | reverse complement strand
CATCCCTCTCAATCATGGCCACCTAACTCAACTAAGGCCAGCTACCTGTCCTCAACTCAGCCAACTACAGCCACCTACCTCCTCGTCCCTCTCAACTAAGGCCAGCTACCTCCCCATTCCTCTTAACTACGGTCACCTACCTCCGCGTTCCTCTCAACCACAGCCCTCTATCCCAGAGTCCTTCTCGATCACAGACTACCATCATCCCTCCCTCTCAACTGCAGGGCATCACCTTCCCGATCCCGTCTCTCTCCGAAACCAAAGAGTCAAAACCCTCTTCACTTTTTCATCTCTCTCTCTCTCTCTCTCTTACTCCCCTGTACTTCCTACCCCTCCAACTCCTCAGTCCCTACACTTACTGTAGAGTGTCTCATCTGCGCCCCTCTCACTCATCACTCCTACCTCAACTCGGCTTTTACTGCTTCCTTTTCCAGAACTCTCCCCTCGAGCCAACTCTCACTCACTCAACCATGTCTTTCATCCCTCATAAGCCTCCCTCCTGACCAGCCGTGTCTGCTAGTCCTCTGCCCTCCATTCCCCTCATCTTGTACAGCCTCCATCCGCCTCGGCAATTAATAAGTTACAGCATCAACTCCTCCCCTGTCCCCCATAACCTCTCTGCACCACTCAACTCAAAATATCTTGTACATGAAGCATTTTATGGCCAAGCTACACGTCAAAAGCATCTCCCTTAGAGACACTTGTCATGCGAATACCTGAAGGAGTGGGCGTGGGAGGCACATGGCTAGTGAAGCTACCTGGCAGGTGTCCTCACACTTAATGGTGAGCACCGCAGCCCTCTGGCACGTCTGGTCTACTTTGTCAACAATGCCTTGTACACACCGCTGACCTATATCCTGATAGACCTACTTACCCTAGCGCCTGGACCTCCTTTACCTCCCTCCTACTAACCCAAAGTACAGCCTCCCCTGCCTGGAGTGGCCCCATTATTCCTTGCCTGGATCAACCATCCCCTACCTGGCTCTTCTCCCCTAATGCTAACCTAATCTGACCTGATCTAATTTAAGGTAACCTAACCTAATATAACCTTAGTGTATTTAATCACCAATAAAACAGATTGGTGTTCCTATTCTTCTGGAGATCTTGGAATTTTTCTTCGGTGCAACATTTCTCGTGAGATTTCGCCCATGTTTACCACCATAATAACTTCATCTACCGCATTCCTACTCTGTGTTCCGTGGCCTCCGACACATCAACATAATCACCATGGGGCTACGTGCCTTATAAAGACAAGCAATCGTGCGCCAAATGCGGTGAAAATAATCCAATGCGTGACGTCAGCAAACATTTGACGTCACGGGTGTGCGCAGCGGGCAGTGGGGTGGAATGAAGGGGAGGGGGAATAAGGAGAAGGGGGAATGAGGGGGAATAAGGGGAATGAAGAGGGAATAAGGGGAGGGGAAATAAGGGGGAGGAAGAATGAGGGAGAGGAGGAATGAGAGGGAGGGGAAATGAGGGAGAGGGAAAACTAGGGGGAGGGGGAATAAAGGGGGACAGGGAATAAGGGGAGAGGAGGAATAAGGGGTGAGGGGGGGAATAAGGGAATGAGGAGGGGTGTGGGAGGGGGGGGAGGACATCCAAAACACCAGGCTGCTGCTCATGTCTACTTCTGGTCACCTGGTCCAACGTGTTCCAGACCCTCCGCGAATTTTGTTTTTCTCTCCGTAAATAAAAAAAGTTATACAGTGACAACAAACAAGGTAAGTATCGCAATATAACCTTCACTGATCAAACTTAGGTTAGGTTAGATTAGGTTACGTGGGTTAGGTTAGGTTACGTTAGATAAGGTCAGGTCAAGGTTGTTAGGTTAAGTTAGGTCAGGGTTGTTAGGTTAAATTAGGTAAAAATTAGGTTATGGTTGTTGGGTTAAGTTAGGTCAAATTTGTTAGGTTAGGTTGCGTTTGTTAGGTCACGGCAAGATTATTAGGTTAGGTTAGGTTAGATTAGGTTAGGTAAGGTTAGGTTAGATTAGATTAGGTTAGATTAGGTAAGGTTTGATTAGATTCGACACTGCTAGTTTTCCTGGTTAATAGTTGCTGGTTATGAGTCAACAACAACCATTAAATACAAAGTGTAATTTCGACACCATTTGGCAGCCATGTTTGTGTCCCAGCTTTAGTGAGCCAATTAGATGCGTCCTGACACCCACAGTTAAGAGAAAAAAAAGTTACCTAAGAGTGTTGGAGAATGCCAACGCTGCTTATTACGAGTATTTACATGGGGGTCGCTGCCAGCCCTGGGTGTCGAATCTCAAAATATTTTACGATAATTTCATTCACTTAAGCAGAGATACGATAACATGTTATAAATGGGTTCAGATCAGTTTAGACCCAAGTATGTCATAATCTTTGTGTTGCTGTTGTTGATTTACTGTTAAATGGTATAACTATTAGGGTTATCGAGCGTCACCAAAGTAATAGTCTAAGAGCCATTATTGAACCTGATTGTTTTGTTACAACTCCAGAGAAGCGATAAATTTAACCCTTAGTGAACGGGATCCCCTCTGAGTTGAATAACCGTTTGACGTTAGCCTAATAAAATAATACTAGTGGCGTCCCCATCGTGAAGGACCTATTGAGATAGTTATGGGAGATAGTCTATTAACGTGTGAACCTATTGAGATAGTCTATTAACGTGTGAACCTATTGAGATAGTCTATTAACGTGTGAACCTATTGAGATAGTCTATTAACGTGTGAACCTATTGAGATAGTCTATTAACGTGTGAACCTATTGAGATAGTCTATTAACGTGTGAACCTATTGAGATAGTCTATTAACGTGTGAACCTATTGAGAATGTCAGCGGGGAACACTAGGCTGGATGACCCATTTTCAATATTAATATATCTACCATCATGATATGTTCTCTCGATAAAATACTCCATTCAAACATAAGAAAAATAATATATTTGAGACGAGAAACATAGAATATTAGACGATGGCAGCGAGTCTTCATACCTCTACCCAGTCTATCATCACTCTTTCATTCCAAATTTAATTCTCATCGACGTGTATCTTTTATCTATTATGAACAACAGTTTGTGAAACCTTTAGTAATCATAGTCGTTGTGATGCTTTGTACCTCGATTTTTTTCTTTCCGATCGAAGTGAACCTTTATATCATCATTATTATCATCATCACCATCGTCAACACCACTACAACCATCATCATCATCACCATCATCTTCATCACCACTACAATTATCATCATCAACATAACTACAGTCACCATCATCATTATAGTATCATTGTTACCATAATTAGTCCTTTTAGTTTTTCGTGTTTGTGTGTGTGGTGTAGGGGGCCAGTGTGCCAAGGTGAGGTATAGAGCACACAGGGCAGAGTAAGTGTGTAAGGCGGGGCGAGGGAGGGCGGCCAGCTGGTCCCTCAGGGTTCTCACCATCAACACGCCGCCACCGCCACCGCCACTTCCGCCTAACCCTACCAGTGTGGTCCTCTTAACCAGCCCACAAAAACACGGCCGCCCGTTGACGTAAACAAATGATCATTCAAAACTCGGTCTATTCTGGGTAAGTGGGTCATGATGGTGCTGAAAATATGTCCTGTTCTGCAGCTTAGACCTGCTGCATCCGCATAACCCAATCCACCAGACCCATCACACGCCATATCCATCAACAACTTCCCCGACCCCACCCCCGTATCCACAACAGCCATCACCTCACCACAATACTGGATACTTCCAACGGTGTTGCTGATAAATTTCACAGGTACTGCCGGTAAATCACAGGTATGGTCATCAGCCATCACTAAACACTGCCAGCTGTATACTTGCCACAGTGAAGGGAGGCACACTGTGTTGGGCAGCCCATCCAACACCCACAAAGCAACAATGTGGGTGTAGAGCGACACACAAGAGCGAGGGTGTAGTATGTCCTAGGAAGGTGATGATTGGCTCTCCATCACTACAGTTAAATTACCCCCCCCCCCCTGGCTGAGCCCAGAGCTCTGTTTCTCCTTATACTAATCCCTTCCCCGCGTCCCTCTCCACCCAGCTGTCTGCCCTCACACCCACGCACATGATCCTCTTCTTGGTCTACACTCCAAGAGATTAGGGAGTTAAAATTCAACACCTAATTGGGTATATGTGAACACCTCCGGTTAAGCGTTAGTGTCAGTGACATTTTGACGCTATTCCGGACATCATCCTAGAGCCGGAGCTCAAGTGAATAAATAATTAGACGTTCGCACACCTCCTGCTGGAGAGGTGGGAATTTAACTTACAAATTTGTGAGTCCTGAGTGAGGGAACACGGCGCGCGAGCCGGCCAGCAGACACCGCCGCCAAGTGCTCTCTACATATTCTCTCAAAGAAAATGGGATGTTCGAGGTAATCACTAAAAATACTTGACCTACAATTTTTCCGGCAGTTAAATATTTAACTCACATGACAGACAGCCGTACGTAATCAGGAAAAGCTGAGGAGTATTGTATTACCACGTCCCCAGAGCCCTGTGCTTATCTGGCACCCTGAAGACCACCTGCTCATCTCCCCTCCTGCTTCTTGCTTATATATACCGTACAGTATTATATATATATATATATATATATATATATATATATATATATATATATATATATATATATATATATATATATATATATATATATATATATATATATATATATATATATAGTCTACTTGGATAAAACAAACATTTCGGGTGTAAAACTGGTACCTTTGTTTTCAAACTAAAACAACTTCCGGTCTATAAACGCTGCAACATTTTGTAGGTAAGGCGAGACACTTTTAGACCCCAAAACCCTACAGTACTGGTGCCAGACAATGTTTACCTTTTAACACAAGCAACACACCATCCTCACACACCACAACACTATTATTCTTTGAGGATATTGATCATAACATGAGTCGTATGTACTGCCACCCCACAGACCCACACACTTACCTCAGTGTGAGCCACAACTCAACATTCACACCAATAGTTAAAACATTCCGCCGCACCACAACTACCAACAAAATACTGAACACTCCTTCACTCCGGTACAGCTGACGGGCCTCACGACAACTCGCTGCCTCTTTTAACAGACCTCCATCCACCTGTCTGGTTCCATCACGTTCAGAACTTTGTATCAACGTAATATATAACGTTATATAAATTCAGGATCTAATACCATGGTTCAGGACTATACCTTCAGCAGCGACCTCTCCTGTCCTCACAACTTACCTGGGAAAAAAGAAGAAAATAATTAAGCTATATTATTTATGGAATATTTGGATACAACAACAACAACAATAATAATAATAATACTAATAATAATAATAATAATCATAATACAGAAGTAAAATCATGAATACGAAATAAGTGAATAAGATACTATGGTGTAAAGGACGACTCACTGTAAACACACAACAGCGTCAGCGTGAGATAACAGTTGGTCAGGTGATCATTCGACCTTGTGTGTGTGTGTGTGTGTGTGTGTGTGTGTGTGCCCTTGACCGCTGAGTTTGACCCCTGAACCTCATCTGAGAATTTAATGTTCGTTTATCCAAAAAAATATAGTTAAAACGCATGAAGTATAGCGGAAAGGTGGAAAAAACATATGAATGAGAGAGAGAGAGAGAGAGAGAGAGAGAGTCGAGACGTGTGAGAATCAACCCTTACGTACACAGTATCAAAACAATGGCAGACTTAACTAACTTACTTTACCGTCATAATCTATTTCCCCTTGGATAAAAAAATAATAATACTAACTCATCACCAATACGTATATCAGATCTCAAACAACCGTGGAACAAGGAGTGCTGAATTCCTCTCTCTGGTGGTCTTACGAGGAACTGAATCCCCCCACCTCGGCCTAAATTCCTAGCGATAAAATCAATGGTAAATGCCTCTCCTGATAACTCTGGATAACCAAATAAAAATCCTTCCTTAACTGTCTTGGGTAATTCCTCCTTCCTCTGTCTGTCTGGGTAATTAGTCACGCGGAAAGGTCTTTATTCCCACGCCTACGTTATTACTCCCACGCCTACATCATTATTCCCACGCCTACATTCAATATTCATGTAGGCCACCAAGTTAAGTGGACACGTGGACAATATTGACAAGCGGGCTGAGTTGATATGAAGACATGTGGGAGAGGCGAGACGTGGGCAGCGTTGACACGTGGACCTTCAGAGAGGAACCCCA
This sequence comes from Homarus americanus, assembly GCF_018991925.1. NCBI lineage: Eukaryota > Metazoa > Arthropoda > Malacostraca > Decapoda > Nephropidae > Homarus > Homarus americanus. Next base: position 51,313 of record NW_024740587.1, on the reverse strand, counting down.
CACACACCCCCCACGCTGGGCCAACAAACACCATGTATGTCTTTAACAATCTGTGGTTAAAATTTGATATTTGGGTAATTACTTGTCCTCATGATTCTTGGAAAATAATAACTAATTTTGCAATGCTAATTACTCGCCATCTATGATTTTTCGATGGCACTCTGGTATTTTTGTGATATTCTGGATGTACTAGATTAGTTAAAACAATTATTTCCAATATCACTATAGGTACTCTTGAACGCGCTGATTAATTGATTTCGGCCACCGCCTTGCACTATTGCCAACACTGTTACCACCCGGAGCAATCTTCACCTCAACCTTCCTCTTGTGGTCAACACGCTCAAGACGATATACAGTACATATACATACAATGCAGTGTCATGTTTCCTCAGAGATATATTATCAAGTGGATGGCGTCAGGGTGGCCATTGCGGCTCTTGGAAGGGGAGCAATAACTGTTAATTAGCCATCACATCAAGGAAGGCATCCAGGACGGTCAGGTAATAACTGCCAGGAGGTCGACCTTGTCTCCCCCCCTCCCTTCCCGGTACTGGTCCTTCACGTCTGGACCTGGTGATCGTGTGTCCACTACTGGTGCACATAAGACCACTGTACAGGGACCAACGGTGATCCACTGTACCAGACCAACGGTGATCCACTGTACCAGACCAACGGTGATCCACTGTACCAGACCAACGGTGATCCACTGTACCAGACCAACGGTGATCCACTGTACCAGACCAACGGTGATCCACTGTACCAGACCAACGGTGATCCACTGTACCAGACCAACGGTGATCCACTGTACCAGACCAAAGGTGACCCACTGTACCAGACCAACGGTGATTCACTGTACCAGACCAACGGTGATCCACTGTACCAGACCAACGGTGATCCACTGTACCAGACCAACGGTGATCCACTGTACCAGACCAAAGGTGACCCACTGTACCAGACCAACGGTGATCCACTGTACCAGACCAACGGTGATCCACTGTACAGGGTCCGGAGGATCTAATATCTGTTTAAGGTTAACATAATCCTAGAATGTACCGCACTATGACACAGATGACGTCATTCTGTCTTACCTCACATGTTGGTCTGGGAGATGAAAGAAAATAAGTGATATTGCCAGACACACCGCAAGGCCGCCATAACCAGCTGACAAACCCCAACACATGGTGAGGCAAACACTCGTAACTCCGCCCTAGAGTACACACACAAGAGATTCTCCTCCACCAAAGACTTCAATTTGACCTTGAGCCGCCACCTGACACTTTTAAAGGCCGTCTTCCCGCTATAATCTGTGGCTTAATACACATAGATATGGTTGTGGGACCTGGTGGTAATGGCAGCAGGCGCGTGGTAGCGACTGACAAGTATTATCTCTTGGCATTCATCAGCCACACACTTGGGCGTCCCCGACACTGCCACCACCAGGGTCATACCTGCCAGGTGCTCATAGTTATTATCGACACCTCCCCGTGTCACTTTCACTACCGTATTAATGCTCCTACTCATATGCTGATCCACCCTTCTGATCATATATATATACGCCTGACCCTCATGTTATATATTGTGCCTAACTTCGTGTGTTTACAGGTGTGACCACCCGACCTTGAGGTGCAAGACACGTGTGGTTATCCAGGAAACGCTTCTGCAACTTGACCTTGCTTCAGTCATGTGCAGGATAAGACGTTATCTCCCTCACGCTCACATAAACACCCTTCATATGTTTGCTCAGGTGTCAAGGGCGGGCCACCTGTATGCTCTCAGCCTCGCCTAGCGCGTCACCACCTCTGCCTGTCAATCGTTAACTCATCAGCTGTAACAACAAAGACAACACAACAGCTGCTGCTGCTGCTCTTACAATAGAATAATCACTATTAATACAGAAACTATCCCTGTTAACACTATAATCACCGGCCCAAATAGTAGTCAGTGTCCCAAGGGGGGTCAGCCATAATTATACTCCTTATAACTGTCCCCGTTAGGTACCGTTCGTAGTTACATCACCGTGATGGGGTAAAAGAGAAAGTATTAATGACAGGCACTTGGATCTCACTGCTGACTAACACGTGGCGGCCGGAGAGGGAAAGATAGGGGTAGTTTACCTTCTTAATTATAAATATCTAATTGTTGATTAGTCCCAGTACTGTAGTTATAAACTTTCTGAAATATTGACGAAATCATCACTAAAATAAATCATTTCTTGTCTCTATGCCTCTAGCAGTGACGTCATAATCCCTTATAAACAAGGTTGCCAATACATATATTGCCAAGACCTCCGCAGCGCTACAACCAAGTTCAAAGGGCAGTAACTCTGGACGGTAAAGACAGAAAATGCCGATTATTCAATATGTTTTGTGTTGTTGTTGCGAGACTGTATATTCCCACACCGAGTCTGACTGAAATTTAACCTGTCTGTTTGAGTTATCGCGCTCAGAGTTCACGCACGGGCGGAAAGCATGTATACATTATATCCAAATTCCCATCTGAGGACGGAGGAAAATGTGAAAAAGAAAAAAGAAACCAGTCTAATATTTTACGAGTGTTACGGCCATCACACCAGAACCTCCCACTGTTAACATGACTAACACAACCAACATAGTAGTTAATAATGCTGCTGGGAGCTAACTTATAATACACTCACGGGGTATAAGTCAAGGGTTACTACTGTATAATATTTAAAACTATCCTATTGTTTATTAGGAGAAAAGTCACAGAAATAACTAAGTAAGAGACGCCTGGATTCAACCTTTATAAACATTACCTGTGGTTTGATTTCCTATAGTGTACACGTGAGGACTGACTACCAACACTTGAAGGTTCTTTCACCAAAATATTTATAAGATCGATTACGTAAAAGATGATTTACCTCTTGGATATGTGTTAACTCAGGGGACGGCAGACAACACGCATTTCATATTACAAATTTCAATATTCACGAGTCCCACCACAATTAACGAGATAGTTTTCATTCTCTAAAAAACAGAACTACATAAAAGTTGTCATACAAACACTAATTAATATTTGTTACAGGTATAAAAACAAGCGATTAAACACTCGCATTTCATAATGTTAAGTGACGAGCACCTCAGTAATTCCCTATACAAATGAGTTGATATTTTGTCAACAGTTTCGAAACAAAAATTACTGTTTTATATATTTGATACAATTAATATTTCATATTTATATAACCTCAAACATAACTTAAAATACATCTTACCGTTGTTCCACATAACATAGCCAATAATCCTTTAAGTTAAACCACAAGATATTATGTATCTCTGTTAACAACGTTATATAAGAATTATAGCTCCTCGACTCGACCAAGCAACACCCGCGTCCCACCCTCAACTATATCAACAAAATAGAAAACATCCGGTGAAAACATACAAGACCACACACACACACACACACTCACACACACACACACACACACACACACACACACACACACACAAAATCTTCACTCGAATAATCCACGAAAAGTAATCAACAAGAAGAGAAACGAAAACAAAATGCGCTGTCAGTTAAGGAAAGGAGAAGGGTAGTTAATTGCTTTGGCAACCCTCCTGCCTCCCTCCCCAATGCTCAAGCACCTGACAGCCTCACATAACTTACGTGTTTAAACATCTGCCATAATAACTCCTCTAAATTTCTAAATATCAATTTCCTATGACGTAAAGATAAACCGGGATCCATTATCTGGTGAGTGTTGCGTTACCAGAGAACTGAGTCTTGCACGGATGGCTCCTGATAATAATATTATTATTATTATTATCATTAGCATCCTTGTTATTGTTATCATCATCGCTTTTATTATCACCAGTGTTATCATCACCATCATCATTATTGTCATTATTATCATCACTATTAATATTATTATTAATGTTGTTGTTGTGAGAGAAACTAGACAGGTATAATATGTACTGTTTGTCTTCCAGTGTCATTGTATGAAAGTAAACAAAGAAAATGAGAGCGGGGATTGCCAACCGATTATTCCACACCTCAAAAAACTTATCCCCTCCCGAGTCCATGCCAGATTTTTATTTTTTCTTTCTTGTTTTTTCCCTTGTTGTTTTCATGCTTGTGTCAGGCTAAACAAAGCGCTGTAAACAACACAACGTGGCTGGTAACAGTGAGTGGGGACGCCGACTTGTATTAGTACAGTAGAAGTAAGAATGAAGCAATCGACACACACTGAGTATTCATGCACAAAGAGGAGATCCCTCGCCTCTCTACGTCAGCCTCATGTCGAGTAACAGTCTGGTGGGTTCCCTGGTCTCTTGTCTCGGTGAGCAAGAGCAGAGGAAAACAGAAGCACTGGAGAATTTGGCCATTACACTATATTCTCTCTCTCGACTTCGTGTAGCATAAATATAAATATTGTAATACTAAATATAACGACCAGGGGAGAACGGGAGTTATATGAACGGCCTCAGAGAATGCTGACAACTATAAAAACGCAAACACCACCGGTCATGTTTCCTGGAACACTACTTCCCAACACATGTGCAATAAAGTAATAAGAAATCAGGGAATCAAAAGCAAAATACATACATAGAATTCTGCTCTATAACTTTGTGGAAAACGACTTTAAGCAATATTCTGTCAAGCTTTATGAGAATCTGTAGAGACCAGAAGGTGTTAGGATAAAGAAAAGAAAATGTTGGGATAAAGGGCAACGCCAGGCAGGCCATATATTTCCAAAAACCTTCAGTTCTGGGAACCAATTACAAGATAGTGGCTGAAAAGAGAGATGTCGGAGAAGAGGCTCTGCACACACGGAGGTACATAAAGATTGGTGCATTAGTTACACACAGACAGCCAGGATGGGGTAACAGCGGGCTAACTGGCAGGATAGAATTAGTGTTATAGTCGAGGGAGGAGGGTCCGTAGCGGGGGCCCAGGACTAAAGATAAACATCTCGGAGGTACACAGGTAAGGCAGAAGCATGTAAACGGCGATATGGGACTAGAAGACAAGGATGTAAGGAGGTATGGAAGAGACAGAGAGATGTGGGAAAAAAGAATAGAAACAGGAGGGTTAAGTGACTAAAGATGGAGCTAATTCGTCAGAGTGAAGGGCAGGAAGGCAGGGAAGGTGGCGGACCCGGAGGTAATAAGATAGCAGAGAGATTGACCCAAGGACAGCAGACCTACAACGGGGAGTCTGGGGAGCAAAGAAAAGCTGGGAGATTACAACAGGGAGGCTGGGTGGGGTGAGAGGCTTTAAGTAGGTAGACTATACGAGGGATGTACACCTATGAGAGAATAGTGTAGTCTAAAGCAGGGAGGTAGACCTACAATAGGGAGACGGGCGTGGGGAAGGTGAAAGCAGCAGTTTCGTGGTTGGCCGCTCGGTACAGGCACGCAATGCGGAACATCCCAGCCTTGACAGAGCTTGCTACCACCGCCACCGCCGCCACCACCACAGTTACACAATATTATCTGCCACCACCACCACACCCTCACCATACACTCTACCTCCACGACTCCACAGTGAAACCACCACGACCATCACACTAAATACCATATTCTCTCCCACAATCACCACACTTTACACCATATTCTCTGCACCAACCACCAACCAACACCACCACACTTACACCACACACAATGCCACTACTACCACCGTCACAAAACGCACCCTGCCACCACTAGTGCTTTTACAACACCTTACCTGCCACCACCTTAGCTATCAGTAGTGACGTCAGATGGGAACCAGGTCCACCTCTGGCACCAGTGTCAGCAAGGTGCCTCCTCCTCCTCCTCCCTCCCGGGCCTCCCTCCCACTCGACTGTGACAACCTCCCACTCATCCCTCAGGTTCTAGAAACTGGCTTGTGAACCCTTGCAGATAATACCAACTTACACTAAAACGACGTCAACAACACCCACGTCCCTCTAATGGGTTCACGTTAGGGGTTCACACACACACACACACACACACACACACACACACAAACACACACACAGACACACACAGAGTCAAGAAATAATATCGTGGCTTGAACCCCTGACATGGCTCCTTATATACCACTGTCTGTGTTCACCAAACTATCATTTAACGACATCAATTTTCCTGTTACACTCATATCATTATCTCTCTATTAACCATTATATATCTCGCTGTCTGCCACCAATTTCCTATGACTGACAGTACCACCATCCTACCATCACCATCTTCTACCACCATCACCACCACCACCATCACCAACCACCACCACAAGTATAGCGGAACACATCGATACAGCGAATCTCCAGGCGCCCTTTTGACCCGAGTAAACACACTCACTCCAACAAGCCAAATACTGCCTCATACCACACACACACACACAGACTCTAGTAGGCATAACTTAGGTACAGTGCATACAGTAAATCTCCAGTTATATGTACCAATAATAACCTATTACTGACACCAACCATACCACCATTCCTGCCCCTCACCACCATCACCACTACCCCTGATACTACCACCACTACCACCATTACCATTACCCCCGATACTACAAACTACCACCATTACCCCTGATACTACCACCACTACCATTACCCATGAAACTACCACTATCCTTATCCCTGATACTACCACCATTACCATTACCCCAGATACTACAAACTACCACCATTACCCATGATACCCCACTACCACCATTACCTGATACCACTACTACCACCATACCACATTGATACTACTACCACCATTACCCCTGATACTACCACCACTACCATTACCCATGAAACTACCACTATCCTTATCCCTGATACTACCACCATTACCATTACCCCAGATACTACAAACTACCACCATTACCCATGATACTACCACCACTACCATCATTACCCCTGATACCACCACTAACACCACTACCCGTTATACTACCACTACCATCATTACCCCTGATACTACCACCACTACCCCTGATACCATCACTACCACCATTACCCCTGATACTACCACTACCACCATTACCCCTGATACCACCACTGCCCCTAATACTACCACTACCATCATTACCCCTGATACTACCACCACTACCACCTTTACCCCTGATACTACCACCATTCCCTGATACTAACACCACTACCCCTGATACCACCACTAACAATACTACCCGTTATACTACCACTACTATCATTACCCCTGATACTACCACCACTACCCCTGATACTACCACTACCACCACTACCCCTGATACTACCACTACCACCATTACCCCTGATACTACCACTACCACCACTACCCCTGATACCACCAGTGACCTTCACATCGCCCTGGATATACTATACAACACACTGTACTGTCACATTAATTTTTATAGAGTTTGTTAAATTCCTACACAGGTTATAAAGTTATGAACGAACACGAAATACAGGAATGACGAGACTGTTGGACGGAGAAAGAGGAGATGATAAAACGATACTGTCTATAGCAGGAAGATTATGTGACCTACACTGAGGGGCTGGTATTACAGACAGCTCGGGGGTGAATAAAGACAATGGTGAAATGAGATGAAGCGATATGTCTGGGAACACTACCTGCCACACACCACCTTTGTGTTATGTCTGTACACAACACGCACATAAATACCACACACACACACACACACACACACACACACACACACACACACACACACACACACACACACACACACCGACACTAGCTTACGTACAAATATACAGTGCACATAAAATCAATTCTCCAGTTAAATTTGAAGGTGTCCCACAGGCCTGAGGGCCAGTTAGGGGCAATGCGGATACAACACACTGAATACTAAACCATCTGTACATAAGGAGGCAGCGGCTGGTATCAGTAGACAGCCTCACTTTCCAATCTGTAAAGTTAGGTTCCCATTCAAGAAGTGGGTGGACTGGGTGTGGCCCGGTCGTGAACTAGCGACCCTTAGGACAGGAGGCGAGTGTTGTGTCCACTTCGTCGCCGCACTAATAATAAAACAGACAGACAGACATATAACATAATTGACACACTGTCAACACACAACAGGTTACAAGTATCAAAAGGTGCCAACGTTCCGTCATCGTCACTAGTAAGTAACAGTTTTATAATACTGACTGGCCACCACAGTCATCTCTCGCCTTTCTAATACAACAGTATACTGTATTATCTCCCTTGTAGAGAAAATTTAGTTGTCAGACATTGTCGGATCATGACATCAACTCAGTTTATTTATGAAAATATTCAATAAATTGAATTAAACTGAAGACAGGAGCCTACAGTTAACGTCCTTCTCCTGCTCTCACTGCTGCATATTGCGGCTCTATCTTGATATACAACAAAATATTTACTTTGTTATACGAGTCTCCGTTCAATTTTACGAAAGACAACATTAAAGAGTTATACAAGAGAAGTTTCTGCAGGGGTTACGTAAGGCGGACGATTTCGGCTTTTGTCGTAAAAGTTTCTGGTGGTGTTGTAGAGGAATACACGCAGGTCGTGCTGCATCACAACAAGTACGGGGTGCCATACAATACAACGCTCCAGGTGCTTTGTACTGAAACGTTCGGGGTTACATAATAAAACAGTGGGGGATACTATACACTAAACCATTCGGGGTTCGTTATGTAAAAAACGTTCGTGATGTTAAATAATAATCGTTTGGTAGTATACAGTAAATGAGCCAGACGAGGATTTAAAATTCATAGCTCCTACTGCAAGACACAAGGGCAGCTGGTGTTATCGGTACTATATAATAATACAAATGGTTGCTTACATGATCAAGGTCTCACAATACAAGTATACAACACCTACTGTATATGAGTGTTATCAATAAGGGCTTGGCCAGCCTGAGCCTACGAGAGCAACCAATAGCCTTGTTAGACTCCATAAATGATGTGTAACAGCAGTAAAGTCTTGGAACTCACGCATGGTCAGAGGAAAGAAAGTCCTTTTGATCCAAGTGATCCTCAGGGCCCCTCATGGGTAGCCACAAGGCGTCCTTTAGCTGGGGCTGGGGCGGGCCCTCAGAGCGTGCCCACTTGCTTCTGTAGCATATACCTCGCTCCCACGACGGCGGCCAACCGAGCTTCCTCTTCAATGGCTGAGGTAGATGAGAGTGGATGATGGGCGCAGTCATCACACCCCACAGGTTACTCTCCTGCAGTGTACACGGGTGGTGAGCCAATGGCTGACATGGGTCCACCAGGGTGTTTACATCTCTAGGGTAGACGTCCCTCCATGATCCCAAATATGAAAAACTTTCTTTTGTAGTATCAGCCGATAACGAGGCTGTTGCAAGAAGTCTTAACCATTGATCCCCTCCCGGAAGATCATATAAGCACATTTCACTTTTAATAGAGGCTCATGTACACTATGTATATTACCGCACTCTTAAAATCATGAAAGATGTGTGTAACATCACATAACTAAACTGTGAATCACTGGAAACACTGTTGAATACACAGGCGTTAGCGTAATAAGGCACTCATTTTGTGTTTTGGAAGTAGGTGGTGAGGCAAGTGTCTTCTGCCCACTCCAGGAGACAACTGTTGATGGTGGAGGCGTCCGGCGGGGTCCAGACTCCCACTTTCGCCCTCAAGCCCCACCACCACGGTACAATGTGGTTGAAGCTCCCGTTATCTTGATGATTGTCTCTCCTTGCCTTCCAATTCAAGGGCGGACAGCTCCCTCCCATCCTCCCTTACACCATACTTAATAGTGTGTGAATTTACCAATCATACTTCATGCACGGCACATATGCAGTAATCCCATACGACTGTTATCTCCTAGTTCTGTGAAAACATTATCATGCGTGTGTCCTGTCCTCATGTGGTGATGGAAAAACACACACGAGTTAACAGCTGGGTAGTGTTTAACTTGAATCTATAACTCCAAAGTAGAGGTTCTGGAGTTAAATATGGGGAAACCAAAATAGGTGTTTATATGGGGGGAGTGTGGGAAGGATGGCAGGAGGAGGAACACACAGTGGATTGAGGTGGTGGGGCGGGCAGGTGCGTCCCGGCCATCCGTCATCCTCGGCTAACAATGCTCGACTCGGGGCACCTTCCTCATCCGCCACGATAAAAACACACACAATATACTGTATAATAAGCGATTAATATAAATATATATTACATTTACGTATAAAATATGGACGAGATATCAATTAATATTCAAATTTTGTAATACTAATCTCTTTGAATTCCATCGTTAATATAAAATGTAACAATAAAGCCAACAAGACAAGTGACTGTTTACTCATTCTTATCAATATATTATTGTTACCTGTGTAAGCTATCCTGAAGGTATAAGGCAGGTGAGAATGAGACAACACTTGGCAATGGTGCGTTTACCTGGGTGAGGGAGGCTCTATACCACTAAGTCCAGCCTCCTACCCGGCCACCCACCTACAAATTGACGGCTCTGTTGAGATTAATAAAGTGTGCACCAAAGGCAACGTGACTACTGAACCTTGTTAAGAATGTGGTTCATCGGCGGCTTATTGTGCTGTAAACATTTCCAAATGACCACATTGTTACATCTTCCAGCCCTCACTTTTTTTATCCTTAATGGATTGTCCTCTTCACAAAACCACTGAATAATAAACCTGAACAATGGATTTTGCGGTGTGTAATAACACGAAACATTTCAATGTTTTACGACATGCACCACAGCCCGTCCAGGAGCGAGGCCACACTGGGGATGTTCTTATAACTTTGTTAAGGTAAAACAACTGAACCAAATATTGAATCTTCTTCTCATCAAGGAAACATGGAGAGGGAGTCACTCTGTGTGTGTGTATACATACATACATATATATATATATATATATACTGTATACACAGCAGTAACTCATCTAAGTACTGTACATACTTTAATTAAAATAGAGGAAAAACCATCTCATATTTCAGAGGTGTTCGTGATCACATGAAATACGGATCACAACATCACACAGCTTGTGGCCTCACTAATTTGCTTTATGACTTATAATTAACACTGAAACTCATGTACATAGTGCATGGGTACGTGGGGTTAGTGTACACCAGTCAGTGTCATCCTCTTTAACACACGTCATACTTCCCACACACACACACACACACACACACACACTCATGTAGGCCACTGTTGGCACAAACAACACTCCGCTAAACACATATCTAGTGCTCACTGTAATTGCGTTTCATATCCTACGATGGTATCAAAGAGAAACAAGAAAACATTAAGTAATGTACATTTAAAATATGCTACTCATTCTTGTCATATTTCAGTAATTTATTCCAGAATATAATAAACCGTTTAATATTTCATAATTAGTCTTGTCTGGAAATTAATCTCTGCCTTTGAGTAAGGAGAACTATGAAATCGAATTACTTTATATACATATATATATATATATATATATATATATATATATATATATATATATATATATATATATATATATATATATATATATATATATGTGTGTGTATGTGTGTGTGTGTGTGTGTGTGTGTGTGTAAAAGAAACAGAAAAGCCTCATTAAAATAACATCTAATTTCACGTTTAGTTTCAAGAAAAAAGACAACAGCAGGATTGTACATTTCCATTCCGCCAACGAAAAATTCAACAGATAAATTGGAATTTAAATGTGTTTTTAAGGGCGAAGCTACCAAGGCAATTTATGTTAACAAAGATAAATGTTAAGTGATTTCTTTACCGCTGGATACTCTGATAAATGACACCGAGAGATATATAGGCCTACTATACAGTTTACGGTTTATTATGGAAATGCAAAGACCTTTAAATTTTACATCAATTTAACGTTAGATTCATTTCTAAACTTACCACTCAGGTTTACTGTTACCGAGGGTCGTGTTTAGCACCACTGAACTACAAACTATTTATCTTTTCAGTCATGCTTCTCAAACGTATACTTCAGGGGGCCCTTATGACGCCATTATACACAGTACTAAAGCTAAGAGTTAGAAGCCCTTGTGTTGGGTAATCCTGGTGAGAGGTGTTACCCTTACCCTCTACCGACACCTTACTCATCATCAAGCGACACCTCCTCCTCCTACTCTACTTACTCATCATCAAGCTACACCTCATCCTCCTCCTCCTACTCCTACTTACTCATATCAAGCGACACCTCCTCCTCCTCCTCCTCCTCCTACTCCTACTTACTCATCATCCAGCTACACCTCATCCTCCTACTCCTACTTACTCATCATCCAGCTACACCTCCTCCTCCCTCTCACTCACTCACCCACCTCCTCCGCCTCACCACTCATCCTACACGTTTCACAAGTACCAGGAGCGACTTGTCATCCTGCGACTGGACAATGGCACCACCTGAAGACCCCCCAACCTGCAGGCTCTATTATGTAGGTCTCTGGTGGGTGTTTCTTGCAGGTGCACCAGGCTGTGTATGTAGGGCGACTAGGGGGAGGGGGTGTACTGCACATTGTTTGTTACTGGTGTACACTGTTACTGATGTACACTGTTACTGGTCCACATTGTTTGTTACTGGTGTACACTGTTACTGGTGTACATTGTTTGTTACTGATGTACACTGTTACTGGTGTACACTGTTACTGGTCCACATTGTTTGTTACTGGTGCACACTGTTACTGGTGTACACTGTTACTGGTGTATATTGTTTGTTACTGGTGTACACTGTTACTGGTGTACATTGTTTGTTACTGGTGTACACTGTTTGTTGCTGATATGGTGAGCAGGCGTACCAACTTACAGTATGTGGATGTACTGGGGATCATATCAAAACATTTCGTCTAGCGTTACAAAATGTAGCGACGGAAAATCTAGCGATACTTTTGGGGGGACTGTACATTATGGTTCTTGGTGTAGTGTACACTCACTCATGTTAACGACGTACACTGAGGGTATCGTTGGGGTACACAGTGGGTGTCCGTCGCGTGCGTTATAGTCAAGTTCATGGCATCCAGTCAGATTATGGGCCGTGATAGTGTGAGCTGAGGGGGTAAAATGGAGGAGGGGGTGTGAGGGGGGGTCACAAGGAGGAGAACATTACCCGGTGGTTGTGTTTACAGAGTCAGGAGCGGCGCTGGTGGCCAAACATACATAAGGATCGAACAAGAGATATGGGCAGGAATTTAAACTTATGTACTGATATTTTTATGTGTTACCCTTCACTTAAGTAGGAAATAAGAATTATGTAATAACACTCAAATTGTTAGGATTAGATTTTTTTTTTTAGATTGCTCCGAGGGGCCTAGTTTATTGGGCACCCCCTTACATCCTGTGCAAGGTAAAGCGAAGAAGCGTTTACAGCGCCAGGATACGGGTGCAATATGTATTTCCAAACTGTCACTTAAAGTATAAGGAAATAAGTAGAATATCCTCCATTTACACGTACTGTCACTTAGCTTTAGGGAAGCCATAAGCCAGTACAGTACTATATTCATATTACCTGGCCGCATGCGAGGCGTGGGTGTGGCTGGGGCGAGGCAGCGTGTGTGAGGACCATGAGTGAGGGGAGTAGAGAGGTCAACGCCCGCACATGATGAACACCTGCCACCTCCTCCACCAGGCCAGGCCAGGTGGAGGAGGGGCAGGTGGTGAAACACACTTTACTTATTAGGATCGTATGAGGCGCCAAAATCTACCTGTGATGCTTTGCCAAGTACCACCAGGAAAGACAGATTCATGTTTATTATACTGTATACTGAACGTCTTCATCCTCGCCTGTCGGTTTAGTATTTGTAAACAGCTTCCCTACACCTCCAGGAATTTTATATACCGGGATATACCATGTGTGTGTGTGTGTGTGTGTGTGTGTGTGTGTGTGTGTGTGTGTGTGTGTGTTCCCCCTACAATCTACAGTACTTACACCTCTAAGCCGTCCATCTACCACACGTGCACCTGCCTATGCATTATTAACACATTACGCCTCTTAAGTGGTCACGACTGAACAATTAGTGCTGTACGCTCTAGACACAGTAACCACAAGATGATTCAGGATAACTTCTCCAGGGCAATATATTGGGTAACACACAACACACCGGGGGGGGGGAGGAGGTAGGGGGGGTATTAATAAGTTTCACCTTGACCTGACTCCTTCATGAGGGGCATCACCATAATACCTGGACCAGTAACATTAAAACAACAGCGGCAGCACGAGCAATCATCAGTGCCTGGCGCTCTCCTTCCTACCCAGCACTGAAGCGCCGAGGGAAATTTTGGCAGAAGAATGTTCGCCCGCCTTCTGCCTGCCGTGGCGTTCTTTTATGACCAGTAGGTACAGGTGCACTAAACTAGGAACATATGGTGTGTCCTTCCAGGTGACAGCAATACTCACTACCTTTCAACTCAGCCTCGGGGAAACACGACCAGCATTCTTACCTGAAAAAAGGAAATTCTTAATTAGATATTTGAAATCTCTTTACCGAGGAAATTTTACCTACAAACTTAGTTACTTACATTTTGACACTCACAAAACACACATGAAAGTAATACATATACAGTACATATTTACGTACAGTGTATTTGCAGCTTAACTCACACTCACATGGCACAGGGAACTATAATAACTATAGTTGCCGGAACAAATTTATTTTTGTATTCTAGTTCAGAGAATCACTCCCACTTGTCAACAAACAATGATCCTCTTGTGAAGATTAACCTCGGTCTCACCTCCCAGGCGATACCTTCCTTATGATTAAAATTATATTAAAAATGTAATAAACTCTTAAAGATACATTCCCCTGACTATTAACAACACTAATATCCACACACCATCCACGGCTCCATACCAACACCACACAACATCCACAGCTCCACACCAACACCACACGACATCCACACCAACACCACAGAACATCCACAGCTCCACACCAACACCACACACCATCCACAGCTCCACACCAACACCACACACCATCCACACCTCCACACCAACACAACACAACATCCACAGCTCCACACCAACACCACACACCATCCACAAACTCCATTAAAGATGATATATCCTGAGTGTTCCTTGCCCAAGCTTGAACGCCAGAGGTTAACCCCAGTTCCCCTTCCCTCCATGATGCTAACCTTGAAAAGTACCTCTCCATTACTGCCAAATACCTCCTGAGATAAAATATAGTCAGGTACACCACTGATCAGGTACACTATCATCACTGGTATACTGTGCACTTCCCGTAGACTTGTAATAGGTTAGGTTAGGTTAGGTTGTATTATGTTACGTTATGTTAGGTTAGGTTAGGTTTGGTTATGTTAAGTTAGGTTTGGTTAGGTTTGGTTAGGTTAAGTTAGGTTTGGTTAGGTTAGGTTTGGGTACCTCTGCAATCAAGTATTTTTTTTTACCAGTGTCGTCATTTCTCTGCGTGGTGGGGGTACATATCACAAACTGCTCTCTGCTTCTGTCCGTATTCGTTCGATTAATCGTCCAACACTTCACTGCCCCAAGTTCATAAGTGAGACTTAGTTCAATCCAACAGAACAAAGGTGAATAATTAATACTAACCCAGATGATGAGGTGACGGGGATACACCTTTAAGGCAAGGTCGTAGTGTGTGTGTGTGTGTGTGTGTGTGTGTGTGTGTGTGTGTGTGTGTGTGTGTGTGTATGTGTGTGTGTGTGTGTGTGTGTGTGTGTGTGTGTGTGTGTGTGTGTGTGTGTGTGTGTGTGTGTATGTGTGTGTGTGTGTGTGTGTGTGTGTGTGTGTGTGTGTGTGTGTGTGTGTGTGTGTGTGTGTGTGTGTGTGTGTGTGTGTGTGTGTGTGTGTGTGTGTGTGTGTGTGTGTGTGTGTGTGTGTGTGTGTGTGTGTGTGTGTGTGTGTGTGTGTGTGTGTGTGTGTGTGTGTGTGTGTGTGTGTGTGTGCACCACATACAAGATGTACCCCACCTCCCGCAACAACTGATCCGTCCACCTTGACATGCCACCAACACCACCAGACCGGATACACATCAGGAACAACAAAAATAAGAAAAATACAGCCATATAATAAATAAATAAATCGATATAAAAATAAATGAAAAATACAAACTTTACTCAGAGGGAGTTACTGTCAAGTACCTGCCATACAACAATCTACAAAACAATAACAAATGCCATAAAGGTAATACACAACAATAAACAAAGTACTGGAGTGAATCAATAAAATAAACGTGAACGTCTGAATTGGTGCAGTGGAGTGTGCAGCAACACGGGGGGAAGGAGAGAGGTAGTGTGTGGCTTGTGGTGCCATGGCAGCACCTAGCTCCACCCTCCCTCCCAGACCTCTACACATCCCCCCACACATAGTCATGAACAAAAGTTACTTTAAACTCCTGTTCGAAACGGTATTAATCCAAAATGAGATACTACTGCGATAACTATGGCTGAACATACTGGGCGGATCGTTCCAGTAATTCAGAGTCACAAGCATGTACTGTACGTGGCTACAATTGCCCAAATACAAAGTATCCTATATTCCCTGAGCGAAAAGTCAGGGAAAATTTAAATAGCTTCTTCTTTACAGACTGTACACAAAAATGAGACACGTACTATTTACCATCTTGGACATTAATATTGGGAAGCATCTCTATCGTGGTGTACACTGGCCTACTCTGGGTCAACGAGGCACCTGGGCCTCTTTACTCGCCGGGTTGTCATTAATGGTTCCCAGGAGGCCCAGCTGGTGATAACCGGGGCTCCAAGACCACCAGTCATGACCGTGAAAAACTACCAACACCAGAACTGTAATGTTTATGCCAGACACCCGTGTTTGTGTTCTATACGTCAGTCCCAGGGTCTTCTTCGTTGGAACTTAACACTTACACTGATGCATGTGATCCCTTGTAGGCTAAATAGACTCCCGTTCTAGTGACTCCCAACCTAACCTTGATAATTGGGGACTTTTAGGATTGGGATAAATTACGACAGGAGCCCCCAATCGAACTTTCCAACTTAGCCCTAACCTGAATGGTCAGATTAACTTTAGTTGGGTTCTATTAGGTCTGGGGTCTACTACAATTGGGGCCCACATAATCAGTCACCAATTGACCACACACACGTTCGTGATCTTACGACTGTAAGTGATGTATAGTAGTTCACTTCATCCCAAGCAGTCTACGTTGGGCCCTGACCGGGACTTCTGAGCCTTGAACCCCAAGACGACACCCAGCCGCCGGATCTCGGGGATTACGACCAAGTCCTGGACACCCTCAGCCCCCTCAAGGGTTTTCTGGACACAGTTGGGTGATGACATGAAGTGAGTGTTGGCACCCCATAACAACACAGGGGGAGGGGGGAGTGGATGTGGAACTGGGGGAGGGGGGAGTGGATGTGGATGTGGGGGGAGGGGGGAGTGGATGGATGTGGAACAGGGGAGGGGGAAGTGGATGTGGAACTGGGGGGAGGGGGCAGTGGATGTGGAACTGGGGGAGGGGAAGGGGTGGTGGCGCCTCAAGAGCAGTTTAATCATGGGCCCAATCAGCTCCATCACCCCCCACCCAATATGACTCTTTTTTTTTTACTTCCTTGATAATTTTCTTTCAGCATTTCTGGCACGCGCGTTGTGTGTCAGTCCTCCGTCCCATCCATAAACTCTTAGACTCATGAACCTGTGAATCCGAGACACCACACGGCCTAATACACCATATATGGCCCTAACAATGTATCATGTCTCGGATTCATAGGTTCATGAGTCTCAGATCGTAGGACTGACAGGACATTTTTCCGTAACTGTACCACCAACAGGAAAAAAATTAACTTGCGGACCACATAACTTGTACTCAACTGCGACAAAATTAAACAAAAACCCACAGAACAATACTGTATAAATCTACAAACATCGTTAACTTAATACAAGAAACAGTCTCCTATCAAAGATGACCATTAAAAATATATAAACATTTTAAAGATTCGAATAATATAACAAGAAATAAAATAAAGTTGTAAAAAGTCAAGAAGATACTAACGGGAGGCACAATTTCTTATTAGAAAAATTACGTTGAAATTAATAAAAAAATATGTACATAAAACATAAAAAATATGAGGTGCAGTGAAAGAAATGACTGGCAGAATAAAATGAAACACTTCACTGATGTAGGGCGAACAGTATTAGACACAGCCACAGGTGGTAGACTGCAGTTAGGACACAGCCAGAGGTGATAGACTGCAGTTAGGACACAGCCAGAGGTGTTAGACTGCGGTTAGGACACAGCCACAGGTGGTAGACTGCAGTTGGAACACAGCCACAGGTGGTAGACTGCAGTTAGGACACAGCCAGAGGTGGTAGACTGCAGTTAGGACACAGCCAGAGGTGGTAGACTGCGGTTGGGACACAGCCAGAGGTGGTAGACTGCAGTTAGGACACAGCCAGAGGTGTTAGACTGCAGTTAGGACACAGCCAGAGGTGGTAGACTGCAGTTAGGACACAGCCACAGGTGGTAGACTGCAGTTAGGACACAGCCAGTGGTGTTAGACTGCAGTTAGGACAGAGGTGGTAGACTGCAGTTAGGACACAGCCAGAGGTGGTAGACTGCAGTTGGGACACAGCCAGAGGTGGTAGACTGCGGTTGGGACACAGCCAGAGGTGGTAGACTGCAGTTAGGACACAGCCAGAGGTGGTAGACTGCAGTTGGGACACAGCCAGAGGTGGTAGACTGCAGTTAGGACACAGCCAGAGTGGTAGACCGCGGTTAGGGAAACAGCCAGAGGTGGTAGACCGCGGTTAGGACACAGCCACAGGTAGTAGACTGCAGTTAGGACACAGCCAGAGGTGGTAGACTGCAGTTGGGACACAGCCAGAGGTGGTAGACTGCAGTTGGGACACAGCCAGAGGTGGTAGACTGCAGTTAGGACACAGCCAGAGGTGGTAGACCGCGGTTAGGACACAGCCACAGGTGGTAGACTGCGGTTAGGACACAGCCACAGGTGGTAGACTGCGGTTAGGACACAGCCAGAGGTGGTAGACTGAGGATGAGGCACTGCCAGAGGCAAGAGAATGAGGATGGGACACTGTAAAAGGCAAGAGACTGAGGCTGGGACACTGTAAAAGGCAAGAGACTGAGGGTGAGACACTGTCAGAGGCAAGAGACTGAGGGTGAGACACTGTCAGAGGCAAGAGACTGAGGCTGGGACACGGCCAGAAGTGACACACTGAGGCTGGGACACGGCCAGAAGTGACACACTGAGGCTGGGACACGCCTGTCTCCCTTCATCACTTTTGCACCGCCAAGTCTTGCTACGTGTCAGTCAGGTAAATATTGTGACTCAGGCCAATTTGGTTTTTCCAGATGGTGTGTCAACCTTGTCCTCTACTTCCGGGGTCAAGATTGACTCAGGCGTCTGTAGCCGCTTGAGTAACATTAACCTGAGTTCTCTGTTAATGTCTTATAACAACAGTACGAGACATTAACCAACCCACACGGTGTTCTGTGGATTACACAGCCAAAACACACTGTTCGTGAACTATTAATATATCAGCTGGCCAGTCACCTACAGTACAGACGATATCTAAACCATCAATTAGAAACATTACTGTCGGTACACATTACTAGTAACAGCTCTGTATTCTCTTGTACTGTTTCTGAATATCTGTAGTACTGTACTGCAGCAATCACCTGCGGTACAGCCTTGTGTCACCCCAGTGCTGGAGACATTCAGTCAACTTTGTTTCAGCTATGGTTGTGGTCATGGTACATCAAGTAAAGCTCCTTCGTGCAGTAGTTACAACCTTCTTCATCATCTCTGCAGATGTCATGACGTCACTTCCCCCACCTACAACTGTCACAGCGTAATTACGGGTGCAGATGTTGCACGCAACACCAGCCTCACACATCACCACTTTAATCAGCAAGGTGCACCAGCTGTAAAATCATGTTGGCCTTCTAATTGTTTCACAGTATATTGTGTTCAGTTAGTTGTGAGGATAATGTAAATTACAGTGATGTCTGAATTCCAAGTGGATTACTGAGTCATCTGTCGCTGTTGCTGCTGTTGTTTATAAATCTAGTATTATGAGAGACGTCGATACTACCAGGCAGGATAACACCCTGACCTCCAGTGGCAGAGTGATTGTAATAAGTGTTAGTAAGCATCATGGAGAGGTGTGAATGATCTCCCAGCACACGTTTAGTGTGGCAGTGAGCCAGGTCATACCCTCCCTCACTGCTCCCTCATAAATAGTAATTATCTTATTAACCATGGCGTGTTATCGGGAGGTAGGCTCATTATATCAAGGCAGTAGGTCGGCCGTTACTGTGCCTGGTTCATCTCTCACCACAGTGCCTGCCATCATGCATCACTCTACACTTCACATTTTGTACACTTTATCAGTACATTTACAAGTATAATCCCGGGGACGTGCAGTGGTCATAACACTCTAGTGGTCTATATTATGAAATACACTACGTATGTTTATGGCTACACGAGTTAATTTTACCAAGTCGTCATGAATACCTGACACATTATAGCGGCAGTGCTGATACATTCCGTGCCGCCATCACCAGACAAACATCTAGAAAGATCAGGCCGTCGACTGTCGAATTTGCCACTTTTTTTTAACCTTTATGATAAAAACAAAGAATCCAATCTAAATTGGGGTTATTCGTGCTCCGTGTACCCTCCTGGGGCAACACTGAGCCATTAGCACAGTAAAGTATGTAAGTCACATGACTCGTCAAACTCCCTGGGTACGACAACATAAGAACACGAGCCATATAATCGTACGTTGAGTGCTGTACGCAGGTGCCAGGAACAAGTCAGTAATGCTACTGTTAAATACAGAGAGGGACGACAGGTGAGACAGGACAGGTGTGTGGGAGCAGGTATAGGTGTACCCCCGGGCGGTGTAAGGGGAGCCGCAGCTGGTCGCGGTCTGCTCCCCGCAGCTTCCCTCAACATCGATTGAGAAGTGATCCCCAGACACCGAGTGAGAGCATCCGTCGCCGCCGCCACACACACATATCGATCCTGACACTTAACACGGTTTTCCTCCCCCACACTGCTGTACCTCATGCGTCTCTCTCTCTCTCTCTCTCTCTCTCTCTCTCTCTCTCTCTCTCTCTCTCTCTCTCTCTCTCGTTTTTATCATTAACGTAACCAGAGATACAGAAACCATATAAGGCAGTGCGGTTATTAGTTTGCTCGGAGGAAGCTATCAGCTTTTATGAGTGGGGCAGCAAGCCATATGGTTAAAGCAGGCCAGGTGGGTGAGGAAGACCAAGTGGGTGAGGCAGACCAGGTGAGTGAGGCAGACCAGGTGGGTGAGGAAGACCAAGTGGGTGAGGCAGACCAGGTGAGTGAGGCAGACCAGGTGGGTGAGGAAGACCAAGTGGGTGAGGCAGACCAGGTGGGTGAGGCAGACCAGGTGGGTGAGGAAGACCAAGTGGGTGAGGCAGACCAGGTGAGTGAGGCAGGCCAGGTGGGTGAGGCAGACCAGGTGGGTGGAGACCAGGTGGGTGAGGCAGACCAGGTGGGTGAGGAAGACCAAGTGGGTGAGGCAGACCAGGTGAGTGAGACAGGCCAGGTGGGTGAGGAACCAAGTGGGTGAGGCAGACCAGGGAGTGAGGCAGGCCAGGTGGGTGAGGAAGACCAAGTGGGTGAGGCAGACCAGGTGAGTGAGGCAGGCCAGGTGGGTGAGGAAGACCAAGTGGGTGGAGGCAGACCAGGTGGTGGAGGCAGGCCAGGTGGGTGAGGCAGACCAGGTGGGTGAGGCAGACCAGGTGGGTGAGGAAGACCAAGTGGGTGGAGGCAGACCAGGTGAGTGAGACAGGCCAGGTGGGTGAGGAAGACCAAGTGGGTGAGGCAGACCAGGTGAGTGAGGCAGGCCAGGTGGGTGAGGAAGACCAAGTGGGTGAGGCAGACCAGGTGAGTGAGGCAGACCAGGTGAGTGAGGCAGGCCAGGTGGGTGAGGAAGACCAAGTGGGTGAGGCAGACCAGGTGAGTGAGGCAGGCCAGGTGGGTGAGGAAGACATGAGGGGTGGCTGGAAGCTGGCTAGTGAAGGATGACACAGTGTAACAAGAAGTTCTCCTCAGGCCCAGAAGTAGTCCGCCCCTGCCACCACCTGTAATGGCCTCTTTTGTGTTCACGTCTGGCTATTTTCCTTCCATCGCCCCAATTCCCCCCCACACACACACACACACCAAACATTTCCTGTTAAAACTTCATAATTGTCTCGCTCATAAAAGTGGCACACGCTATATGCCGTTCAAACAACACCGAATACAAAAACCCAGTTGGTGCTTATGGATAACTCCCACTCCCCTTCCCCTCCTTCTCCCCCACCCCTTCCCCTCTCCTTCTCCCCCACCCCTTCCCCTCTCCTTCTCCCCCACCCCTTCCCCTCTCCTTCTCCCCCACCTCCAGTTACACTAATTTTGAAAGGTATATATGACAGCTTATGAGAAAGTCAAGCTTTTCTGACACCAAGAGGACAGTCAGAGGTATTTAAGCGGACTATATACAGATACAGGCTTATCTTACGATCACCCTTGAGAGAGAAGTGTAGTGACAGTTCTTACGTAACGCTTGGTAGTGGAAGAGACTTAGTGTTCATCTCTTGTTTTAACAGCAACTCGCCTTAAAAAAAAAAGAGCCAAGGTAATGTCAACACAAGAAATATTGGAGTATGTGGCCTCTGACTCCCAACAAGAGATACTCTGTGTTTACGACGTCCCAACAACAACACTGCGTCCCCCCGCCCCACCCCTCCTTGTGTTATCTTTCCGCTATGAACACGGCCTCTAAAGTGCGTGACGGACACAATTAAATATAAACACAACAAACAAACACCAGCATTGAGCAACAAAACGCGAACGTCACAAAGCTGTACTTCTCTAAGCTGTCACCTGTGATAACACCCGCTGTGTACACCTGTGCTGTATACCGCCGACTTCAACCCCACTTCATAGTAATAACACACATACGAGTATAACTGTAACTGTAGTCAAAAATAACATCAAATTAGACCCAACTTATCCTATCAAAGATTATGTAACCAAACTTGACGATACTTAACCTCCCAATTAATCTATGGTAACTTATTTTAATTTAAGTCTGATCACAGGATATTTGACTTAAGACAAACCTGAAAAAACGTTCTTGTTACAAAAGCGTTCGAGTAAATTTCAACAAACACAATTTGGGCGAAGTTATAGACAGTTTAAGTTTGGTGTGGTGAAAAAAGTTAAGTTAATGAGTGACTCCAACAATCACCTTGGATGCAACATGAGACGGAGCCACAAGGTTAGAGGCGTGTATATGGGGTTATCAACAAACTGTTTGTTAACTTTGGCAAGCTCCCACAGCCTGGCACTTGACAAAGACGTCAACGAGAGGCCACGCAAAGAACACACAGCCACGGTGTCTGGCTGACGAGGATACAGTGCTGGGGGAGGTAAGCGAGATAGCTGCGAGGACACACCTGTCGTTGGTGCCAAGTGCCCCGCCCGCCACTAACACTAATTTGCCCTTCTTAAGTGAAGGTAAAGGTTAACATCTGAACTGCACCATTCAGTGACTGTCCTCAAATACAAATATTCATAAAATACTAAACATATTTTTTTTTTACTTTCATATAACTTCAAGCTGCTCAATTAAGTGAAAATTCCCATCAAATACAGAATATCAACTCTAACCTGTGTTAACTGACCTCTGATCTTTCTAAAATATCAAACAATTTCTATCTTGGCTAACTTGTCTCCCATCAGGCAAGTATCAAGAAAATCGATCAACTCGCTTTTGTGATAATTTGTTGACAGACGGATAAAACAAACACACAGATCATATACAATAAGCCTTGTGTGTGTGTGTGTGTGTGTGTGTGTGTGTGTGTGTGTGTGTGTCAATCACCCACGGCAGGAGATCGTATTTAGAGGCACAACTACACAAAGTTCCTCTCGTCAATCCGTCACGTCAGGGCGGCCACGTCAACTAAAGGATCCTAAATTACGCGGTAGAGTATTAAACCACAATACCAGCGTGTTTCATAACAGGCGGCTGGTACGGCGGTCACATAACACAACGGGCCTCATCGCCTCGCTGGAACTCTCATTACCGAGCCAACCTCACTCACCACCATAACCCCTCCCAAGTCAGTATCGCCTTATGACTGTGATAAAGACACGCAAGCTTGGGACGAGAGTCAGTGTGGCCAACACCGAGTACAGGAGGCTAACAGTAGTCAAGGGGTGGGGGCTAACAGTAGCCAGGGGTGGGGGCTAACAGTAGCCAGGGGTGGGGGCTAACAGTAGCCAGGGGTGGGGGCTAACAGTAGCCAAGGGTGGAGGCTAACAGTAGCCAGGGGTGGAGGCTAACAGTAACCAGGGGTGGGGGCTAACAATAACCAGGGGTGGGGGCTAACAGTAGCCAGGGGGTGGGGACTAACAGTAACCAGGGGTGGGGAACAAGGTTTGGTAAGCTTGGGCTCCCTGGTGAAGCACTATGAATATTACAACAAACTTCGGTGTTCTCGTGTACCGTATAAATTAATGACATGTTATTTACACCTTTAAATATTGATACACTTAACAGTTTTTTTTACAAACTGTAAAAAATAATACACGCAAACATTTATACACATAAACACACGTTGTGGAAACATAACTTGAGCACTCTTCTCTGCACAGCCGAGTTTGGTGTTGGCCGTGATAGTTTAGTGTCACGTATAAATCGGGAAAAATGATATAGTGGGTTTGCAGCCAAGGTCAACTGAGCTCTCTCCACGAGGCCTTCACGGCGCTCACCTCCACCACTAATAGCGACCAACTTATTGTACTTGGGGCAGCGCCAGCAAGCTCTCTCAGGCCAACCACTACTCCACATATATCGTACCTCTCACCTACCAACCCAAATACCATTATTTCCAAGTCACAACTTTATACAAACATAACGTAAAATATCGTGGCAATACTTGTTCCTGGGTTGGGAAGTTTGGACCTGGTTGAGTTCTGACTTACTACCACTCATACTCCCAGGATCTTTAATACACCTGTCACTCATGTACACAACAATTCTTATGAACAATTGTTTGATCAACCAAGCTGTCAGTGTTCACACTTCCAAGGAGTAAATAAATCTTAACACCTGTACTGAATGGTTCATTATTTTTGGTTGTCATGTGAGTATGATTCCTAAAATATAAGTTAAAATCGATAATCCTTTCGACTAATTATAATAATTCTAAATGACCAAATAATAAAATGCACTGACCCACTAATAAGTGAGAGTACATCTTGACAAGACCATTGTCAACAAGGTGGTCACGAGTTAGTGACACAACACGCGGGTTACCATACCACAAGGCTCCATTAACACGGAAGTAAACAAACTCACATTGAAATTTCATAATCATTAATGAGGAGGACAAGGGTGCGCTTCGTAGGAGCTCCCACGAGGGCTCGTGTGCCTGCCACCACACTCCGCCGGTCACCTGGCGCACACACGTGGCACAAATCACCACCAATTCCATACATACGAGCACAGGGCAGGAATATGTTGTGCACACAAATATTCGACAATAAATCCAGGTCTCTCAACTATTGTATATAAGGAGTGGCATAATAATCACATTCTTAGTGTGGTTAGTTCCTTCACTTGTACATTTTCAAACCTACTTACTCAAATCTCAGCATTTATTCATTTATATATATATATATATATATATATATATATATATATATATTTATTTATTATATATATATATATATATATATATATATATATATATATATATATATATATATATATATATATATATATATATATATTACAAATAACTGGTGTAAATAAAAATAACAATAACAATTCTTAATAAAAAACTAATTCAAACAGAGGCGGTCGCTGTGCGCAGGTGTTTCAGCAGGACCACTCGAGGCTGTAGCTGTCTCTGGCATACACAAGCAGGAAGTCCATCGTTCACAAAAATTGCCCAACATCGGCTTTACTATCTTTTTTTTACTTCAAAACACACGGGCTTAAGGCAACGACCCGTTGTAGTTACGGATGATAGAAACAAATTAAAATGTAGAATGCAGAGAAAGCACCCAGTGCCTCTGGCACCTGGCCAGAGTAATAAAGGTAAATGAACTGAATTTTGCCAGATAGCGAGCCAGATGGTAGGAGGGACGACAAGCTATCATGAATACCAGCCAGCACTGACACGTACCACACACGCACACCCACAATGGCGTGCTCAACATTCCTCTTCCTTACGGCTTAGTCTGCCTCGAGAAGGACATCCAACCCGTCTCCTACTGAGCTGCTTTACGAGAAAACCTTCAATAGCGAGAGGTGATTGAAGTGAGCAAACTCCTCCCCTTCACTGTAAAGTGTGACGTGACAGTGTGTGCTTTTCTCCGTGAAGTGAGAGGTGTGGAAGGTCCTCCCTTCCAGCTTGGTACGGTAAGTGAGATGGAAAGTGTTCTCTACTGTCCTCACAGGAGAACCTCTTCCGTTACTTGAGAGACAAATGAAGTAAGAAAATTACTTTATTTCTCCTAATGGAAGATATCGTTAAAAAAATAAGTACTCCCTTAACTTATAAAATGAGGTAAGAAATATCTAACCCTCTTGTAAGGTGAGGTGAGATAATGTCACCTCTTCCCTCTACCGTAAGGCGTGGGTGTCCCGCCACGCCACTGTCTGGTAGGTTCAGAGACAAACCACCCGGTTGTCCCCAAAATTGTGGTGTGGGCGGCGGCGGTGGTGAAGGTGGCGGGTGGGTACGGCGGCCTCTAGACAAAAGGCTACTCCCTCCTCGCTGTCGGCGATAAGCCGTGTACCCTAACCATAATCCTAAAACTTTAATAAAACAAATAAACAACAACAGTAATACCGTTTAAAAAATTACTGTTTGGATGGAATATAAAAGGTTGATCGATCCTCTGTACTGGATAAGTACGATTTGTTATATTTAACTACTGTACATACAGTTTAGAAATATATTAACCAAAAAATTCGCATACTTGTATCATCTCACACCTGTACTTACACCTAAGTACTAGTTAAATACTTGTACCACACCTGATCCTCCCACACGTGTTGAAACCTCAGGTGATGTGTGCAAACAAGAGACCAGACAAGTAATTTCAAAACAACAACAAAATGTAAATAAAAAAGTAAACACCATGATGACAAGTTAACGAGGCATCCCCGTCAACATAAACACCCCACACGCCAACCTCACCTCGCTATTATGAACAAAACTGCACCAAATGAAAGAGAAATCAAGAGGTCACTTTCCGGGGTTAAAAGATGGTGACGATACTATTCCTGGAGCGTAGCGTGACCAAGAGGAGCTAAAAGTGTGTGTCAAATTTGCAGGAAATTACCAATAGCATGTCAACAACGAACCTTTAAAGACGTAAGGTATATAAATAATTATGTTAGGTTACATTTGGAAAAAAATTATTAGGTACATAAATTAATAGAATTTTAATATGAGAGTAAATGAAATAAAAACACATACAAATTGAACACATCTTGACTGAGGTGGAACACGTGACGACTAGACCACGCGACGCACGGCCAGGCTTTTGAAGACAAGGGAAGGTGCGAAAACTGGAGGAGGCGGACGTGAGTGAGAGACACAGGCACGAATGAAGGAAGCAAATAATGGATAACATTACACCTAATAGATTGGCCGCAGCCATAATAACGAAGACGGGACAGATTTGAATAACATAGAATTTGTTTCAAACTACTAATTGCAACACGTAAATTACCATTACTACTACACTCTTCCTCTTCATCCTCCTTCTACTACTGCTGCTACTACTACACTCTTCCTCTTCCTCTTCCTCCTCCTACTACTACTACTACTACTACTGCTGCTACTACTACACTCTTCCTCTTCCTCCTCCTATTACTACTGCTACTACTACACTCTTCCTCTTCCTCCTCCTACTACTACTGCTGCTACTACTACACTCTTCCTCTTCCTCTTCCTCCTCCTACTACTACTACTACTACTACTGCTGCTACTACTACACTCTTCCTCCTCCTCCTTCTACTACTACTACGTGGCCTCCATCCTCCCCTAATAGTCACCCCTTCGCCGCCATTTTATTGCCTTAAGATTAAAAATCCTAATACACTAAGTAGCTACCCTAGCTGTGTTGAGTTAGCTGAACCACAGACCTATGCGGCATTCAGTGACTGTTGCCTCATAGTCAATATCTGCAACTGTTGTCGGCTTTGGGGCCGATGCTCTCGTTCCCCTGAGGCAGAGCAAAGTCGACCTAAGGAGAGAGAATGACAGTCGACATCTCATCCAGGCTGTAACATAACTTCTGGGCTGCTGCTTCTGTTCGGAGATCAACTCCGCGAGTCTGGCGTAGAAGCATCTTGCACTTGGTCCCATCCCACCAGAGGTTGTGAACACCAGAGGAGTGAAGCTGCCTTGATCAACGTTCTGAATTCTCTCCCCGTATGCCCTTATCTTGTCGTTCTCGCTCCTCCTGTGTGCAGCATCAAGAGCTAAGTTACTGTGACATGCGGCCATGGGAACAAAAATCCTGATGTCGAAGAAGGCTCGCTGTCCCGGAGTCCAGAATCCTCGAGCACTGACGTCAACACGGGTTTCGTTGGATGTGTTTG
Source organism: Homarus americanus (assembly GCF_018991925.1). Classification (NCBI taxonomy): domain Eukaryota; kingdom Metazoa; phylum Arthropoda; class Malacostraca; order Decapoda; family Nephropidae; genus Homarus; species Homarus americanus. Next base: position 22,789 of record NW_024740587.1, on the reverse strand, counting down.
AAGTCTTATGTTGGAAATTCTCACCGTCCAATGGAAGGAGGGTCGGTTCTACCCTGACATCATGACAGATTTCCTTCAACATATTTGCTGTGAGGTCCCTTACTTCGTCATGACCCATGCATATGAAGCCCCCTTTCTTGCACACCATGGCGTGATCGACGTCATAGGAAGAGCCACACACGCATTGGGAGGGCATACCTTCTACTGGCCTACCTTACCTTAGAGCAATGGCATCTGTAAATTTTTGTTTATTGAGACTGAAACCATTTGCCCTTATCGGTAACGTAGTTAACCAGTTCGAGGCGCCCACCTGCGCTATAGCTACTTTTCTACTACTACTACTACACTCTTCCTCTTCCTGCTACTACTACACTCTTCCTCTTCCTCCTCCTGCTACTACTCCTCCTGCTACTACTACACTCTTCCTCTTCCTGCTACTACTACACTCTTCCTCTTCCTCCTCCTGCTACTACTGCACTCTTCCTCCTCTAATCCTCTTTCTACTACTACTACTACTACCACAACCACTACTTCACTCCTCCTCACACACCACCACTCCCGTTCTTGACAGCTGCTCTGGGTGTTGGCTCGTCTCAACTTACTAAGACTGGACAAAGATTGGTGAAGGAGGGACAGGTAAGAACCAACAAGACAAAGACACGGATAAAAGAGAGACATAAAGAAGAGATAAAAACCAGAGACAGAGGTAAACTTGAGCAAATGGGACACATGAAAACAGAAAGAAGAATCGTTAAATAAAAAAGGAAAAAGATACACGCATAGAAGAACTGTAAACCAAAGTGATATTATAATAATAATAATAATAATAATAATAATAATAATAATAATAATAATAATAATAATAATAATAATAACAATGGGAAACACAGACAGCTCAGTTAAAAAAACAACAACAGCCAGATAACAAAAGAGAGAGATAGAGAGAGAGAGAGAGAGGTGAGGGTGGCAGCAATACTCGGTGTTCCCGGGTAGAGCAGCAGCAACCAGCACGTGTCCTGGCCGGGGCCGCCCGCCACCCTCGCTGCTCGTGACCACTATTGATCTGTCGGGCCCTGGCTGCTGCCTCCCTCGCCGCTGTAACCAAGGTCAGGGTGTAACGTCTCCTCGCTGGCGCTGATGCAGTCTTAGGTAACTGTGCTCTCACCCGCCCAGGTATATAGTTCACTACCCGGTGTTCATCTCACTTGTTGACCTTCAGCCTGCACAACACCAAGTCAAATATCCTGGAGCTGCCTTCAGGAGTCAGTCGCCTGTTTGCCGCAGATGAGGGACTTCAAGGCCTGGGCTTTACACACCACCACGAGCACGATCCATAGATTTGACGTGTAAACATCACGTGTTCCTGTGTCCTGGTACACCTATCTATATCACTGAGTGGGACACGTAACATATCTTAATCTATTAATGTTACGTACAGGAACTTATAGTACAGTGACGAGTATATGTAACAGTTATACCTCATGCTTACGTTGGGTGTAATTATCAATAATTCGATGTGTAAATTTTACCGCATCAAAACAAAAGTAAAGTCACTGTTACATCAATAAGCCGTATGTTAGTCCTAGTGGCTTAGGGTGTAATTCTCCTGTACAATGTAAGAGTTCAGTGTGATAACAACCCTACAGAACCACACATGTCACAGTTCAGTGTCTGCTGTATGTTCAAGTAGTCATTGAAGACCACTACAACTGATGAAGCGGCTTTTAAGTGTTACCTCGCCTCACAAAGTCATCACACACAGAGAGTAGAGAGAGAGAGTCGGTACTTTTATGGCGCTCAGATGTAATTACCAACATACTTGACCTAACTTAAAATCGTTGTTAGTAGGTTTGGTTCAGGTTGAAATACCTCAACATCGAAGTGTACAGTACAGTAAGTCAACCAAACATTATTTTCGTAAGTAGGGTTCAAACTCCCTTAACTCACCACTAGATTTATATATTCTATGGGTTTTATTCCCACCATATACAACTTTATATCGTCAAGTATTACTTAACTTTCCCTGTGGCAATTTTCTGTGTGACGTGTGTGTGTGTGTGTGTGTGTGTGTGCAACTCTTACAGCCAGAACCCGCATGTCTACCCCAATACGTAGAGTGCCCAGACTCCATTAATTGTTTTACGGTATATTTTTATCTATTTTCTCCCTCTACCTGTGTGTGTGTGTATCATAAACCAGGTGTTTTTATGTGAGTGCTGGCCGTGACTGTATTAGTGCGCTCATATATCTATCCCAACTAACATATCTATTTAATATACAGTACTGTACTTTGTGTTCATTACTCCATGATGGTATTTTATATACATTAAAATCTTCCAGAAGGCATTATAAAATGACTTGAAATCAGTGAAATGTGTTAATATATTTATGAAAACACTGATAGGGGAGGTACTGTATATTAAAATGTTGTGCAAAAGTAACTATAAATATAGACTACAGCCTATTTTAGTGTATGAGATTTTTGGTTCGTCGTTTCGGTCACATTCAACGAGACGACAGTTTTATAAGTATACCAAAATTAAAGCGCGGATAATATATATATATATATATATATATATATATATATATATATATATATATATATATATATATATATATATATATATATATATATATATATATATATATATATATATATATATATCGACACATTGATAAATCGTAAAACATACACAGATCATCTCACGCGGCGGCCTAGCAACAAAGGTTATTGAGATGACACAAGACACTCACACGACAGATAACAACACTCACACGAGGGACAGAGAGGCAGCCACTTACTCTACACCACCAATATGGACGACCTCTAAACCTACTGAAGTCCATTCGCCTCTCCCCTTGAACCACGAACCTCGAGATTCAGACTCAATGGATCCAAAGCATTTATGGACAGAGTAACGTAACAGGCCACTGCTTAGGGTTGACGAGTCTGAATCTCGTGGTTTAGGGGGGAGGCGAACGAACTTTATTGGTTGACTGTACACACCGGCTCTCCAGGTGGTGGTGGTGGTGGTGGTGACACTTTGTTTATATACCAAATCATCTCCCGCATCCTCCCGTTGTCCATCCCCTAAAGTTCAGGTTTTCCAGACGCAGTTTAAGCACATAGGTGATTAATTTGCTCTGTTAATGTGTCCACAATGATGAGAGAGAGAGATTTACCACCATCCCATGTAAAATGTTCGCTCTTACGTTTCTGAAATCCTCTGATTTTCATAAAAAAAATATATAACGAACAAAATCACAAACGTTCATTACGTTCAGTGGATCTCATATCATTACACAAACTCCGGATCTGTAAAGATGAGAAAATACACTCCGGGTTGAAGTCGTTCTCCCACCAACCTCAGCTAAGGAGAAGATGATGAAGGGGGAAACACAGAGGGAGGTGGGAAAATACGAGGGGAGAGGAAAAGGTGGTGTTAAGGAAGGGTGAGGGTAGGTCAAGAGCAAATAGAGGAGGAGAAGAGGGCAGAAATGATGGAGGGGAGAAGAGGGAGGAAGAGCGTCTGATGCAAGGCAGAAGGACAACTTGACGAGTCTAAGAAGACGAAGGTGGTGGTCTGAGGGCATAATGACCGACATATACTGTGCGTAAGGAGAGAGGATCAAACAAAGGGTGCAAGAGAGAGAGAGAGAGAGAGAGAGAGAGAGATTCGTCATAACACCTTAAGTTGGAAATTACAGGTGTGGAGGCGGGGATCAACACTAAGAGAGTTAGGATTAGCGTTGGGTTGAGGGAGTAAGCCGGTGTGATGTTTACAGAGTTAGTAGAGGGATGGTTAAGAACATCGTGAAAGGTCAGGAGGAGGTTAAAGGTCATATACCAACTGGTTGATGCCTGCAAAGACTGGTAAAAAAAAGCAACACACACACACACACACAGGGAGAGAGGGAAGGAAGAGGTGTGAGAAGTAGGTGTACCAGGTGAGTTGTTACCGGTAATATGAGGAGGAAACTCGTATTAGCTGAGTGAGAGGCATTACTGGATAAATATTACCTGGCTGGGGAAACAGCATATTACCTCAGCTTCACCTCATTACCGGCAGGACACACAAACCTAACTTCACCTGGCTAGTTAAGTCTGGACACACAACGTAACAATAGGACACACCCACCCAACTGTAGTACAAGAGAGAGAGAGAGAGAGAGAGAGAGAGAGAGAGAGAGAGAGGACAAAGCACTACAGGAGGCGAGGCATTGTCTGTGATGCTACACATCCTTGGCAGACACTCGCCACTACACAACTGGGGGTGGGGTCAGAGAGAGAATCTCAACACACTCACCTAAATATCTACAATTCCAATTTTTTGTTTACTTAGTTCTCTATTATCTCTCTCCCTCTATTTTAACTTTATCACCATTTTCCTATTTCCTCTTTGTTGTGAGAGCTTGTCGAGGGATCCCTAGATTTGTTTACATATTTATTTGTCTTGTTGTAAGCAAGTGTAGAGTAGCAAGTGTCCGGTGTTTCACTTACACGACGAAGGCACACATAACTAGGCGGTGGTGGGCGGGGAGGTTGGAGTCAGCCCTACACTGTTCTCCATGTGAAAAGGCGGCCGTGATCGACACCCACCAACAGTATTGACTCCGCCCGTGTAAGGACTGTGTGGTATGCCAGGGATGTGATTCCCGTCTCCCTCTCACCAAACTTCACAAACACCAATCACAACATTTCTTCCCAAGGAGTTTTTTTTTAATATCTGTTTATATAACAATAAACGAGCATTTTATTTATCACTTATTTAATGTATCAAATGTTACTACAGTATAGCCAACTTCTTCAACTAGGAGATGACTGTCACATAACACTCGCGCATCAGCAGGTCAGCATCGGGAGAAGTGGGCGGGGCTGGGTGGTGACCTGTGGCCCACCTGCTGCACACGCAGGCAACTAGCGCCGCTAACCCCCCACCCCCTCCTTAGTTAACACCTCCGCCCACGCTCTCTCTCTACACGCACGCTCTCTCCACGCCCTCACTCTCTCTCTACACGCACGCTCTCTCCCCGCCCGCTCTCTCTCTGTCCACTCTCCCTCCACCCATGCTCTCTAATCACTAACATCTATCCAGCCCACTCTCTCCCCACCAAGCGTGCACCCACTCCCCTCATTCTTCCTAACGTCGCCACGCCGTCTACATGTCTAACCTTGACCTGGAGGCGGAGTACAGGCAGTGTTGTGTCTGTAAGGTCAGGCGGGGTGACGGGTAAGGCGGCAGCACTTCAGCCATTACTGTCATATTCCATCATTACCTTGAGAGAGCAGGGGGGGGGACTTTTTTATGGAGGGGTAAGAGTTTGATCATCGCCTTCGGAATGAGAATTTGTTCAATTTTTCGTATCTTATTTATCTGCCAGTCTAATATAATATTTCTGGAACATTTACAAGACAAACTTATTAATATTGGGGAAATTTTAGATGATCAAATCCCTCTCCTAAAAAGCTTCACACCAAAGAAAACGGAAGTTGTGTTCCTTGTGATAATATCCTTCTTTACCAGTAAATTCGTCAAACACATCACTAAATTAAATAAAGGTGCCTACAAGGTTTGGGTCAACAAAATTCCTTAGAAAAGATAAACTATAAATTTACACTGATTAAACAATTATCAGTTTAGAACCAAACCCAACTCCCCACCAGCATCAGTAACTGTTATATGGGTAACTTTATATATATATATATATATATATATATATATATATATATATGTATCACACCGAGTGACGCAACGACACCAGAGCGCTACTAACAAATGCTGAGTTAATATTTTGACGGGACATGTGCAAGTGAACGACAGGAGCCGTGTACGGACATACTACAAGTCTGTGTGACTAGTGCTGCTCTTCGCCCTGTCTTCCCTCCTTATTCAGAGCACTTCATCTTCATTATAATTTTATTTAGTTTGTATATAAGGGTAGAGATCAGATGCAAAAAAGTCAGATGCCTGCAGTGTCGTGACTACAAGCACCTCAGTATAAGTGGTATGACTCATCTCAACAGCACCACTAAACTTGTGTTAATATTACAAGGGCGCATAAGTTGCAATGCGCCTTTACACACAAACTGTATATCTGTACATTAAGTGTGGCCTGTGTATTATAGCTTCGAAAAAAAAATACAAAGCATATTATATACATGTAGCTTTAATAATGTGTGTGTGTGTGTGTGTGTGTGTGTGTGGAACGGTATACGTTATGATCCGAAACTGACACACACACACACACACACACCTTGTCACCCGCCCTATACATAACCACGAGTGTTACCCAACACGCCTTGTTGTGATAGCCTGGGGTGAGTTACACGTTTGAACGCTCACTTGTTGAGTGCAGTCATGACCATAACAACAATATAAGTACAAATGATGATAGCGGGGGATAATATACAACCTACAGTAAATATTGTGGTGAAATTAGAGAGGCAGAACACGGGCTATTGTCCTCCCCGCCAACAGTATCTTCCACACTAAGCCGGAAAGACAACCACGGACTGAGAAATGACGTTAAAAGTCGCCACACACTATTATGGATTACAAGAGGGAATAAGTGAGCGAAAAAAATGGGGAAATAGCGAGAGTGAGGACTGGAGGACTGCCGCTCACTAAAGCTGAGAGTCAGACTCCCACCTGGGATTAACCTCTTGCGCAACACCTACCACACACACTTGTCTTTTTTGCTGACATTCATGTTTAAGTCATCCCACTTATAAAATCCCCGCCACCTGTCTTGAGATGGTGAGACATCTTATTATACTTGTCACAAATGAGAGATAAAGACAAAAGTGAAGGGGCAGAACGAGTACTGTAGAGAAGCAACTAGCAAAAGACGGTTAGTCATCTGGAAGAAAAAAGGCAGGAGTGAGGAAGAGAGGGAGGGTAGAGGAACGGCCCAGAGGGAAGAAGACGGCGTAAAAGATGAAAAGAATACAAGGGAAAGAAGTTGTTCAAGATTAAAATAGTTGTCCTTAATCTCCCTAAAACACCCGAAATTCAACATAAAATTTGCTTTACAGAAGAAAAAAAAACATTCTCGTCATGGTAAATAACACAAGGGACAAAAACATTAAAACTGACACTGGACTTGAAAGACTGGCTGGTGGCAGTGAGAGAAAGCCGAGATATTAATCTCCAGCAGAAGTGAAGATTACTGCAACTGGCATCACAACTTTGAGAAGAGATCAGTAGCCTCATCTCCCCTGTGCTTTACTCTGGTCAAAAATAACCTTGTGCTGGGTGTAGCTCTGCTAATGAACACACTTCATTAGTCGTGGCTCATGTCACTTTCTATTCAGCGTCTCGGGGGTTCTTCGGGGAAACTGAAGTACATGTGATAATTGCACCATCTGCAAGACTTCTTCCCAGTCACTTTACACCACCTTACCCTGCGTCTCCATTCCCTCAGGTTTACATTAACCTCAGCCTCTTGCCCAACCTGTTGTGTCCTAATCTACCTTCCACTTGATATAATTAAACCTGCAGTCTGTCTAATCTAGCCTCTAAAGTCTCTGAACACGACAAAACATCGTCTTTAATACAGTACATAACTTTAACGATAACGATGATTATTTGTACCAGGACACATAGCAAAAAACTTCATTGTCACTTAAACACGCGTGTGTATTTCTAGAGTTAAAAGTCAAGGTCGCTGCTCCTAAAAACTGGAAGGGGCTCTTCCTCGCAGCATCGTGGCTCTGTTTTTCAGATTAGTTTAATTAAAACTTTTTTTTACCTGGACAGAAAACATTTATTGGACAGGAATAATTTATATGAGAATCCAGAATACATGAAAATTGTTACTAGGGAGAGTGCAGAGCGGGCAATAGTCAGATGAGCGACCAAGACTCAAAATGTTCTATCTCAGGAGGTACTTAAGAGTAATCAGCAGATACACGTCCACAGTAGCCGGGGTCTGGAGGAGGCCGAGGCCCTCAGACTAGAGCTCTGAAGAAAAACAAAAATTACCACACGAAAAAAAAAAAAATGACTAAAGGTTTTCATAAAATTTAATACAATTACGATGTTTTATTCTGCAAACATCTCGAATTACAGCCAGTACCAGTGACATGTTTAGGGGAAACATTACCAGGTACCGGTGTTCTGAAAAACCCTTAACCAATCTAAGGGAACATACGGGTGTCAGTAACGGCACTCATTCAGAACAACTCACAATATATCTAGTGACGAATAGGAAGAGTTTACCATATTCCTGTTTCCCACACAATGACTGCTGTCTTAAACGATGAAAGATCCTGTATATCGAGTCTATTGCGGCCTGGCGGTTTCATCCCATAAATGTGGTTCTCGATTTTAAGGGATCATATCAGAGGTTCAAAGTTGGCACGATGCAATTTTGGGAACCTGTGTGTGTAGTTATTTGTGTAAAGACGTTTATAGTGTGTTTATAGGTCTACAAATTATTGTCGGGTCAACTTTGAATTCCTGAACTTAATCATGTACAAAAATTCAGGTGTGTTGGATCTCTCTCTCTCTCTCTCTCTCTCCTCACAACACTAGTGAATATTTTTTTTAGATGTTGAAGTTAGCATGAAGCTGATTTTTGGGGTCCAATACACACACACACACACATCCACACACACGTTCCCAAAATAGCCTCATACAACTTTGATCCTTTTAATAATATCTTCCTGAATGTTTTCTCACTGACCATTACCACGACCTCATCTGCAAATTTGGTGAGAAGCTTCTTCACCATCCTCGACACCGGCTCCTACTACCACCTGAGATCCCTCGCCCGAAAATTGCTGTTCGACACCACAACCGCATCCAGCCCATACGAGCACGAACCGGTCGCTTTTAGAACAGCCCAGTCCCAACCATTGTAAAAATTATCAATAACTTGTAATCCAGTGTATTCACTCCCAGTCAATCTTACTTTTTGCATTGTCACTATGTTGAAATGCCCTGTAGTTTGAGCTTCTCCCCCACCTAGTTATTATATATCATATTTGTATCACTTATGTTACTTGTATATTATTTGTAAATCAAGAGAGCCATTCTCCAATTATGTAACTGTATATTTTTAGCCTTCCGGCTGCCATGCTCTTTCAATAAACCGTTAATTATTATTATTATTATTATTATTATTACACACACACAGACACACGCTGTGCTGTGGGTTAACTATTTCACGGGATAGAGGCTTAACACCAGCCATATGAGGGTTTAACCTGTTCCTATAAATAAAAATAATTCCTTTGTCTTGACCCAGGTCAGCACCAAGCTATAAACTGGTCGTCCCCAGGAGTATGTTACCAAAATCGCCCATGCTTCAGTAAAGCAGAAATTGGTGCACCATTATTATTATAAGCGGGTGAAATATTCATAGGTACAGTTCGTACCAACATATTATTATTATTACCGTATTATTATATATTTAAATAATAATAATAGTAATAATAATAATATACTAACAACAATAATAAAACAATAATAATGATAATGAACCTAATAACAACAATAATAATAATAATAAATATAAATATAACAACAATAATAATAATAATAATAATAATAATAATAATAATAATAATAATAATAATAACAATAGGTACAGTACATACACATAATATCACTTAACCGTATCGACTGCACTAGACTCATAACAATATACTCATAAAACTCAATGTAATCTATCCACAAAATAAACGTCCAAACAACGTGGTGGTTCTACCTCCCCTAATACAAAAACATGGTACACTTTATGCAAATTATGAACAGTTTACAGGTTAACACTGACACGATGATCAAGATATACAGCTGACACCAGAATTACCTCAACACTTCTGGCATTATCTGGCATCTACTTGCCGGTCGGAAGTTAAACACATTTTTTTTTGAGGGGGGGGGGGGTGTATTAAGTATTTGTTGATGTCGTTTATATTGTTCACCAGCAGCTATAACGAAGTGTCGAGGGTGATTATAGCAGCAAGTGTTCACCTCAGCGTGGGTGCTATAGCTTTACCTGCACTACCCCAACACCTCGTGCACGCCTGCGTCACGTGTACCACCTCCCTCCCTGGCGTCAAGCTGGCTAGGGGATCTTGCGGACTGGAGAATAGATCAGGGCGCCGATTCACAAATGTTCTTACGATGAATAATTCCTAGTTGACTTTTCCTAAATACAAATAAAACGACTAAAAACAACAATAAAAACACAGTAACTGCCTTAACTCAAACAGGAGCATTCTAACACATTTGGTTACGGGAAATATTTACACGTACGAACCATTGTGAATGAAACTTAAGGGAGGCTACTGATGGGAAGTTGGTAGTGTGGGTGAGGGGGTGGTAGGTGGGGTGAGGGAGTGGTGGGTTGGGTGAGGGTGTGGGTGGGGTGAGAGGGAGTGGTGGGTGGGTGAGGAGTGGTGGGTTGGGTGAGGGGTGGTGGGTGGGGTGAGGGGGTGGTGGGTTAGGTGAGGGGCGGTGGGCTGGGTGAGAGGTGGTAGGATGTAAAAGAAGTAGTGGATTCAAGAAATGGAGAGAGAGCAAGGAAAACTCTTTATGAAAGTCGTGTGAGAGAAATGAAAGCGATAGAAGAGAAAACAGTAGGAGAAGGACAGGAAGAAGAAGAAGAAGAAGGAGGAGGAGGAGGAGGAGTTATTGGGGTGAGTAGTGTGTGGGAAAGAGAGATAGAGAGCATCAAGCAGTGGAAAGGAGAGGTGAAGAAATAAGACCAAGGAGAGTGGTGAGGCCGAGAGGGATGGAGTGGGGTGGTAGTGAGTGAGTGTGTGAGTGATGGTGCAGTGAATGAGTGAGTGGTGAGAGAGAGAGGGATAGAATGGGGTGAGAGGTAGGTAGGAGAAGAGGGGGTAAAATTATCGCTGGCGTGAGGTGGGGCGTGGGCTTGGTGAGTCAGCGAGGTCTCTCACACACACAGTTACCCGAAGAAATCGAATTGGGGGGGTCCGTCTGTGTGTGTGTGTGTGTGTGTGTGTGTGTGTGTGTGTGTGTGTGTGTGTGTGTGTGTGTGTGTTTGTTGTGATCGGGCAGGTCCTGGCACACACCAGCTTCCTCAAGTCTGTTCTCAACACCACCCACACCCTACACCACCCACGCCCTGCACCACCCACGATCAACGCCACCCACACTCAGCACCACCCCCCCGCCCTACACCACCCATGCCCACCTTATGAATGCCTTTGATTTCTCTACTCGTATCAACAGTAGAAACAAAACACGTCAATCACAAGCCTTAAAATTGCCGTCGTTGCAGGACTTCTGAGAGCCTTGTCGACTCTTACATCACGACGCCCCCCCACCTGGGTGTAGATGTGTCGTGGATGTTCTGCGGTTAAGTGATTCTGACAACCATCCTTTCCAAAAATGTCAAACCAGGTGTGTGGACGCACCAGAAGTAAGCTGCTGGGGGCCGGCTGTGGGAGAAGTCAAGGTTTGTCGGAGCTGGCCTGGTCCTACTCAGTGGTTCTTTTTTGCCCTCTGACCATTGTACTATTCTAACATGATAACCGTCTTAAGTTAACAATTGTACCTTTCGTCTGGTTGTAATAGACTAAGTGATTCACATTAAGTGATTCTTCAGGTGCTAATGTGGATGAAGTTAAAAAGAATTTTAACTTTAGTAATTTTGGCCTAATAAAAACAGTCCAGATTACGTTGGAAGTTTATAAAAAAAAAAACTGCTGAGGATCAGTGATAACATCTGGAGAGGAGAGAGGAGTGTGAAAGGTGTGTTGTGGCTAGTGAGTGCGGCTGGTAGACCATCCCCTCTCACACTCACCCCCACAGTCAGACAGAAATAAGATACAGTATTAGTATTATGTAAGGTTCTTCAAATAGTATTCAAGTGCTGCAATTAAGGAACATTAAATATTCTGGAACTTGGGAACATTTGCACGACTCCACACAGTTAATAACTAAGTTTAATACCCGGCTAAATCACCGAGGACAGGGTATACATGCTGGTGAATGCCTGGGTATAATTAGGTAATCTGGAAGACACAAGTTGCTGGTGGTATTGTGTCGCCTGAGTTTCAAGCCTAACCAAACTTAACCTAATCTCAATTAATCTAACGACACCCAAATTTAAAAATAAACTAACCCATCCCAACCAATCACCCCTCCCCCCCACGACGCCTTAACTCAAGCTAAGTAAATTTGCGGTTCTAGCATAAAAATCCACTACAGGTTGCGGGGTCGGATGTTCAGTTTGGTCCCAGTGGCTGACAGGGTACATTCGTCACCGTTCCTATACGCAGGACTCGTCTTCTAATGCCCCCCCCCCCTTAACATGTCCAGCAACGCCACAGACACCTCAGAAGGCACCAGACTGTATATGTTTAGTTAGAGATGATTGGCGATGGTGAATCATGACGCTTGGTGTGTACTGTGTTTACTGGGTGTTGCCAAAACCCCATCCGTCTGCTCACAGTGAATCATGAGTCTGGTGTCTGCTGTGTGTGTGTGTGTGTGTGTGTGTGTGTGTGTGTGTGTGTGTGTGTGTGTGTGTGTGTGTGTGTGTTCTGCAAGGAATAGATGTGTCTGCTGTTGAAGAATCATGAGTATGGTGTCTGCTGAGGGTGAAGCAGGAGTATGATGCCTGCTGAAGGTGTAACAGAAGTATGGTGTCTGCTGAGGGTGAAGCGGGAGTATGGTGTCTGCTGAGGGTGAATCGCAAGTGTTGTGTCTGCTGTGTTTCCTGCGTGTTGCCAGGACAGGGAGTGTCGCGCACCGGGGCTGAGCTGTGTGACCTTTCAACACCTCACCAGCGAGTCAGGTGACGTGATTGATCGTGGGTTCGGTATTTAACTTCTGGATCCACTTGACTGTTTCCTGTAACCTGTAACCCATGGTGAAGGTCAACCCACGAACGTCACCTTTATCTAAACACTGGCATGTAAAGTTACCTGGCATAATCACCATTCTCACCTGTACACTCGACACCTTATTACCCCGCCTGGCAGTGTATTGTTTTCGTCCTGGCTTGTCTCATAAAATAACTTAAGAAAGGTTTAACATATTTGAACTAAACTTGGTAGAATTGATCAACATGTAACAAAGTTCACACGATAAACTTTTTATGCAAATCGCACCAAAATTGACCAAGTTATTGCCTTGGAATCGTTAGCGCAATGACACAAGGATTTGGGTGATGAAGAAAACGATGATATAAGGCGGTGGCTACATTATTTATAGTAACAGGGACAAAAGTTTCAATATTTACCCTGCTATGGTAAAGGACAACCAGAGTTTGCAACCGCTCGGATATTAATTCACCTATATACTCACTAACACACCTGTACACTAACAAGCTCACCTAAACACTCACACCCTCATCCATACACTAACACCTTTATCCATACACTAACACCCTCATCCATACACTAGCACATCTCATCCATACACTAACACCCTCATCCATACACTAACACCTTAATCCATACACTAACACCCTCATCCATACACTAGCACATCTCATCCATACATTAACACCCTCATCCATACACTAGCACCTTTATCCATACACTAACACCCTCATCCATACACTAGCACATCTCATCCATACACTAACACCCTCATCCATACACTAACACCTTAATCCATACACTAACACCCTCATCCATACACTAGCACATACACTAACACCCTCATCCCTTTACTAACCCACCTCATCCATACACTAACTTTTACCCTCACCCATACACTAACACACCTCATCCATTCTTCTTACACCTCATCCATACACTAACACCTCATCCATACACTAACACACCTCATCCATACACTAACACACCTCATCCAGCACACTTCTTTTACCTCATCCATACACACTAACACACCTCATCCATACACTAACACACCTCCCATCCATACCCCTAACACACCTCATCCATACACTAACACACCTCATCCATACACTAACACCTCATCCATACACTAACACACCTCATCCATACTAACACACACCTCATCCATACACTAACACACCTCATCATACACATACACTAACACACCTCATCCATACACTAACACACCTCATCCACACACTAACACACCTCATCCATACACTAACACACTTCATCCATACACTAACACACCTCATCCATACACTAACACACCTCATCCATACACTAACACACCTCATCCATACACTAACACCCACAGGAGTATACTTAGACACCATCAACTCTGAACAAATACTTTCCCATTTTTTTTAATATTCCCTGAAATTCCCTAAAAAAAATTACATATTCATTTAAAAACCTAAAATTTTTATTGTTCCATTTAACTTCTCCTAAAATGTAAAAGGTCCAATTTATAATCCCCTAAAAAAATACCCCCCACCCTCCCTTAGACCCTAAAGGTGTTACATAATGTTCAGCCGTTCCCTAAAATGTCAAATGTTCCTTCAAAACTCAAATATTTGGTTTTAATTTATTTATCTACATTCACAATATTGTTATATGTCGTTTCCAATTCCCTTCAAAAATTTTAATTGCCCTCTTAAAATTCCCTTTCAATTGTATAAAGGTCGCCCCTCAAAATTCCCCTAAAATGTTAAATCCACATAAAGTTCCCTAAAACATTAATAAATCCTAAAACTAAAATGTTAAATATCCACTTAAATGCAACTAAGTCCCCTTAAAATCTCCCTAAAATACTATATCCCTCACTCACCCTAAAATGCTAAGTCTCATCAAATTCTCCAAAAATACCAAATATCTCCTTAAGCTCCTCCTAAAATGCTTAAACTCCCCTTAAACTTCCCCAAAATGTTAAGTATCTTCCTCCAGCCTGGGTAATGTTTCCTACTTCACATACTTCCCCCATAATGGAGAGTGTGAGGGAGTGGCCATTATCACCACCAACGAGAACTGGACTGTAATGGGTCGTGGAGGGCGTGTGGGGAGTGGGGGATATGGAAAAGGTAGAGGGTGTGTAGGGGGGAGCATGGGCCAGAGAGTGAAGAGAGTGAAAGGGTGTGGGGTATGCGTGGGCCAAGGGGTTAAAGAGAGAGGGCGTGGTCCAGGAGGCTGGAGACAAATGGGCTACAGTATTTGGAACGAGCATGGGTAGAGGGAGTGGGGTAGAGGGAGTGGGGTAGAAGGCGTGGGGTAGAGGGCGTGGGGTAGGGGGCGTGGGGTAGAACAGAGCGGGAGACGTGGCGCCGACTGTGGAGACAGACTTGGTAATATTGATTACCAGCACAATACTCCAGCCGGCACCACTGTACTCCCTTACCCCTCCACTACACCCCTACCAATAAGTATTACTCAAAATTAAACTTATAAGTTCGTAAGTTGTTTTCATAACATTTATTTCTGCCTTTTGTTTTCATACTCAGCGTCAAAGCACCGCAAGGTAGTGATGACGTTTCGTGGTTTTTTTTTTTAGGAATGTTCTAGAAATGGAGAGTAGGATGTAGTGAAGTACTCACCCAACTTTCTCCAACAATACACCAGCACCACACCAGAAGGCGGCCACACTATAGTAAGCAAAATGACATCAAATTGAATAAGGCGTTTCTGTCTTAATTTGGGTAGTAGATCCCGGCGTGTGTGTAGTGGGAGTTGGTCCTCGACAGCGGCGCACTGGTGGCGGGTGTCACACCTGGCCACGTGTTGAGTGCTGCTGCCTCGTACATGCTGCTCTCCCTCCACCCCTGTCCCTGACACACACACACACACACACTGTCAGGACTGGTACCTAACATTCGCCTCAGAAGAACGTTGCGCCATTGACTTTCTGGAAACCTGGATATGACACATGGGCTATGAATTCCTCTGAGAAGAGCTCAAACACTCAATAAGTCTCCAAAACCCGCTATTGTGGCTGCACCCTGGTGTGGTACTCGGATGATACCCCCATGACAAATAACGACCAAACATAAACAAGCTCAGGTCAAAGACTAACATGTTTATAATGTCACGTTGCCGATAACAGGTCTACTGTCAAGGCCAAAGTTACAGCATTACGTGTTCCACCTTTTAGTCACTGCAGTAATCCTCTGATCGTATGTACACACTGGTGCCAGAGGAGCTCCATCGTCTCTTTATGATAACATTCACTACCCATGATCTATACAATAAGACTGGTAGCATCAGCGGAATAAAGGCGTGTACCTTGTGATCACACGCCGGGAGCACCATCACTGAACGAGACATGGTGTGGCTGGTGCGCCCTCCGCCACGCCCAGCAGTTTTTTGATTGATGGAACTACCGTGACCAAGTAATTTCTAGAGGATTCTTCAATTTACTATAAACTGTCTTGCCAAGATCTATGACTATCAGTAGTAATCCGAGGATGTGACAAGATAATTTCGATGTTTATCATAATACAGGAAGCACGACCATCGAAATCCTTTGGTTAAATCGATAGAAATTAATTATTATGAACAAAGTCAACCAAGTGAAGTGACTTAATAAATAATCAAATATGTAATTATTGACAGAGAAGAATTATTATTAATAAAAACAAAACTTTTTAACAATTTATTGTTCTTTGCTTACAGTTCACGAGTACATACAGTACAGTACAACTACAGTACACCTATTTTTATTATTTCAAATATATCATGAATAACTATAAGATCACCTATTTCAACTGAACATCGATCTGTCGGCATTAACGATTAGTCGATTCTCGTTACGTGAACACACTGATTGGACAGTCTTCTAATCTGTCCGAAAAAGCTTCAATTTCGGTCTAAATCATGAAAGCTACAAGTCCAAAGGCTTCAATTCACTCGTCAGCAGAAAAGCCAGCGTCGGGAACCCCAAATACTGTGAAAATCACTGCAACATCGGCAGAGTCTGATTCAGTAACCATGAAATTGGCGATTGATACTCTGTGCTGACTACGATCCTCCTGTCTCAATCCATTCATGTATTGAACGGTGTGGAGCAAGGAAACCACCTGTGTAAGTTGGCACACAAGCATTTACATTTGTCCCTCCAGGTAAGAACGGGATATATAATGTACATTTATGACTATAACAAATTAATGCTGGGAATGCTGTACAGATGCCGTAGCTACTTCACTCTTGAGCAGTTGCTTCAAGTTTAAAAGGGATTCATTCGTCCTAACTTGGAGTACTGCTCTCATATCTGGGGTGACTCTTCTGTCCGTCCAACTGTTAGATAGGGTGGAATCAAAGGCATTTCGTCTTATTAACTCTCATCCTTTAGTTGATAATCTCTCTTCCCTTTCTCTTCGTCGCAATGTTGCTTCACTCTCTCTCTTTTACAGGTACTTTAACGGGCAATGTTCGGTGGATTTGGCATCCTGTGTACCGCCGGCAAGGCCGTGGGCGAGTAACACTCGTCTTGCCCACGGTGCCCACCGTTTCTGTGTGGATGTCGGTCACACTAGAATAACCCGTTATAGTACATCCTTCTTTCCTCACACAGCCACACTGTGGAACGCTCAGCTTTCTTCTGTGTTTCCATCCTCTTACAATCTGTCTCACTTCAAAAAGCTGGTTTTCCGGTATCTTCGTGGAGTAGATTAATATAGTCTTTTTCGCTTCTATTTTTATTTTTATTTTTTACTCTTATTTTTTTTTCGTCCCCCAGGCCCCGTTGTAGGTCAATGACCTGTACCCGAGTGGGATATTCCCCGTAAAAAAAATGCGTTTTTTTTTTTTTTTTCGGGGATAAGCCCACCGGGCACAGGTTACTGACCCACATCAGGGCCTGGGGGGCGAAAATATAATAACAATAATAATAATAATAATAATAATAATAATAATAATAATAATAATAATAATAATAATAATAATAATAATAATAACTATTATTATTAAAATAATAATTAATAAATATTAATAACAAAATACTAAAAAAATATATTAAACATAATCATAATCATAAATAAATACAAAATCGAAAAAATAAATCAAGAATGAGAAATGATAAACATTATGTATGTTGTGTTGTCAATAGTAAGAGAAACAATTGAGACCCTGCAATTGTGTGTAAATGAGGCAGAAAGTCAGATCAGCAACCTGGGACTTGGTCACAATTTTCATGATGCCATATGGCAGCAGGGTCTACCATTAGACAACACATTATGCTTCCAATATCTTCCCAGGCGGTAGTACCTCCCTGTTTGATAGCTGCCTACTACCTACTACCTGTGTGTACGTATGACTCTACTCATTAGTGTGTGGTCTTTAAACTTGTGTAACCTAACAACTCTTTATACCGTGATATATTTAATTGTTTGGTTCGAGAAGGAAAACATAAAAAAAATACCTGGTTATTTAAAATCTTAAGCCAGCCAATCAATGAGGTACGGACTGACACTATAAAATATCAGAGGAAAAATCGGCCCAGACACTGACTCTCCTGAGATACATGTTAAAACCCTAAATTTCACAATCGTCTGCAAATATGTACAGTTGTAGACAAAATTCGGCAGGGAGGAGTGTAAGCTGCGTCTGCCCATAATTAAACAAAAAAATCGATTTGTGGTGTAGAAGAAAATCCAAACTTTTAATCGCCACTTGTATGTGACGTTGTTAAGACTCCATTCTACTCCCCTCCCATACACCACCTCCCTCCCTCCTCCTGTCTGCCGGATTTGTCCACAAGTGTACATTCTGCAACAGTAAACAGTAATCGTCTAAAATTTAAGCAGTTCACGCTTGAACCTAAGCTAGTTAAGTTGATCAGGGTGCTCTCTAATAAGGAAAAATGCTACATTAATTTAAGCTGTGTCGTGCTAAATAACTAGTGAGAGAAATAAGAATGGATGAACTTGGCGAGTGAGTCGTGACAAGATGTCTGAAGAACATCTTGGATGGGGGTATCCGACTCAGGACTGGACGTCGTGTATAAAACGTAATCTGACGATGTTGATCATTTAAAGATTCACCTCCCCCAGCTTATGTCACCTAAAGGTTAATGAGCAAAGGCGCTACCCCAACCTCGCCTATCCTTCCCCCGCCCCAGGTAACGCCAGGGTTAATGTTCGGATGGAATAAGTTGTGGGGAGGTATCTTAAGGCGCTCCACGATATGTACTGAACAACACTAGTCCTGACTGACACCACCCACACTAGCGGTCGCCTCAGTGTCGAAGACTCTTGTTTCCCTCACCTCGCGGTACCAGCTGTCTCACAGTAACAGGTCTCCCTATCGGGCGATACACCACCTGAATGGGATCACAATTTTACACGTGAAATCCTCACCAGCTGAGTGTAATCCACTTTTGACGACCTCGGTAGCCGGGCCAGCTGACTGGGATCAATAGTCGGATACATAAACGCACACACGTCACGCGGCTGGGTGTCCCCCTCACCCAAGTACCAGTGTGGCGGCGGCTGGATGAATATTTCACTACCTTCACTCATGGTCATAACAGCATGGGTATTTGTCTTAACCATCCTAAAAGGTTTATAAGGTACACTCAGTCCTATTCCCTCACCCCTCATCCTACACCATCACCACCATCCTACACCACCACTTATCACCTGTTCCCTGAGACCACACCACTCCCGCAACACACACACACACACCTCCCGACAACCGTAGACTCACTCCCTCCTTGACTCTCCACACGCACATAGACTTCCTGCCCTCTTATATACACCAAGCGAAAATAAAGAATTACCTTCCCAGTACGAGAACATGCTTAAAGATCTTAGTTGTTGAACCATAGACACACAGAGAGAAACAACAACACACGTAGCCCCCCCACCCACCTACCCCTTTTTCTTGGACATGTAACCTACCCACACAGACCCTCCTTCCTCCATAGTTTCCACGCACCCCCCAACATACACACACACACATCGACCCATTCTCTCCCCCTCCATCCCTTGATACACGCAACTCCCTCCCCTAAACACACATATCGGCTCCCACCACTCCCTTAACGCACGCAACTCCCCACACACAGACCCCAGTAAGGCGAACTCTCCTACAGATTCCCTACTCCGAGACTTAGAGAGGCTCCCCACCCCCAAACAAGAGAGGCTCTCCTTCCCCAGGCTCACGCAGAATCTCCCTGCCCCTCGACACACAAAAGACTTCTCATGAATTTAAATGAGTATAGGTGTGAGTGTGAGTGGTGGTGAGTGGGTGTGGTAGTGCAAGTGGGTTAGGGGTGGGGTGGTAGAGAGTGTGGTGCTGTAGTGTGGCAGTGGATGGTGTATTGGTGTGGGGTGGCGTTAGGAGGTGGGTGTGCAGGAGTAGTGTGGGTGGTGTAAGGTGTGTGAGTGGTGTGCAGTGTGGGTGGTGTAGAGTGTGGGTGGCGAACAGCAGTAGTGTGGGTGTAGAAGTGAGTGTGTGGTGGTGTTGAGTAGTGTGGGTAGTGTAGAGTAGTGTGGATGGTGTAGAGTAGTGTGGGGTGGTGTAGTGTAGTGTGGTGGTGTAGAGTAGTGGGGTGGTGTATAGTAGTGTGTGGTGTGTGTGAGTGGTGTGGGTGGTATAGTGTGGGTGGTGTAGAGAGTAGTGTGGGTGGTGTAGGTGGTGTTGGATGGTGTGAGTAGTGGGTGGTGTTGTGTGGGTGGTGTGTGGATGGTGTAGAGTAGTGTGGGTGGTGTATAGTAGTGTGTGGGTAGTGAAGAGTAGTGTGGGTGGTGTTATAGTAGTGTGGGTGGTGGTGTGGTGGTGTAGTGTGGGTGGTGTATAGTAGAGTGTGGATGGTGTTGAGTAGTGGATGGTGTAGAGTAGTGTGGGTGGTGAGTAGTAGTGTGTGGGTAGTGTAGAGTAGTGTGGGTGTGTAGTGGATGGTGTAGAGTGTGGTGTGTGTATTGTAGTAGAGTAGAGTGTGGGTGGTGAGTAGTGGGTGGTGTAGTAGAGAGTGTGGTGGTGTATAGTAGTGTGGATGTGTTGGTGTGTGGTGGTGTTGAGTAGTGTGTGGTGTTCAGTAGGGGTGGGTGTGTGTGGTGGTGGTGTAGTGTGGGTGGTGTATAGTAGTGTGGGTGTTGGTAGTTGTGTGTGGTGTGTAGTGTGTGGGTGTGTGTAGTAGAGTGTGGGTGGTGTCAGTATGTGGTGTAGTGTGGGTGGTGTAGTGGGTGGTAGTGTGGTAGTGTGGGTGGTGTTGGGTGGTGTGTTCTGTAGTGTGGGGTAGTGTGGGTGGTGTTCAGTAGTGTGGTAGTGTAGAGTAGTATGGGTGGTGTAGTGTGGGTGGCGTAGAGCAGTGTGGGTGGTGTAGGTGGGTGGTGTAGAATAGTGTGGGTAGTGCAGGGTGGTGAGAGCAGTGGTGTAGTATGGTGGTGTGGTGTGTGTGCGTAGAGCAGTGGTAGTGCAGTGTGGGTGGTGGTAGAATAGTGTGGGTGGTGCAGTGTGGGTGGCGTAGAGCAGTGTGGGTGGTGTAGTGTGGGTGGTGTGGTGTGTGAGGGAGGAGGCATGGTAGTCAGTGACGCATTGGAATGCCACAACAAAATAATCTGCAGGTGTGAATGTGGTGGGCGAGCGTCAGTACTGTCTCGTTAACGAGTATCATATACCAAAGCTCTCGTTCCCTCCTACTCGTGCCAGTCCCGACACAAGCTCCGTGACAAGCGGGAGTATGTCAGTGGGCGCCAGGAAGGACAGTCATGGCTGTGTCAGGTTGAGGCAGAAACGTGTAAAACACGCCGCGTCTTTCACCGTGAAGCAGTAAAACTATTGTGTGACACGTCCATGAGAATTAAGCCGGGTTCTAAGTTTGACTATTTAATCATAAAGAGAGCAGTGGCTGATACCAAAGACAAGTGACGCGAACGTCCAAGTACCTCATAAAAGTGATGATGTAATTTATATAGGTTATTTTTTTCCAAAGGAAAAAAAGTGAGCTGACTAAGTATGCAAACGAGTGGTTGACATGCAACGGTGTTGAGGTCCGGGGGTGTCCTCTCCCCCCAGCCAGACACCTCCCACACACAGTCTGGTAAACACAACATTCGCCTCCATACCATTAATTGTATATTAATGAAAAAATAATTCAACACTTGTATGGACTTTACTAATGCACCTTGCGTAGTATTATTAACATTGCGATATTCTGTTTACTTTTTCCAACGATGACTGGAATACAATTGTTGCATGAATATTTCAAACGATTGCCTTTATTAGATAAAAACTGTAGTCAACTACTTCATGAATGAAAAAAATCAGATATAGAGCTTTTAAGCTTCTTTACTTGTATGTGTGGCAGCTGGCGGGTTCGTCGCTCTCAGTGTTGACAACAGGAAGGTGGAGCACCACCTGACACACCTTCCTTACTGCTATGACTCGCTGGCAATTATTTTCTCCGGCAGAGTAAGTACGACACCTTTCCTAAATAAAAGTGATAGAAACCCATCATCACCGCCATTAAAAAGAACTTATCATGATTATTGCGTTACAAAAACGTACTAGTAGTCACACGGTGCCCCAACAAGAGCAGCGCACACAAGCACTCTACCCAGAAAAAAACGTTGATATAAATTCCAGATTCTGGGGTGTGGGGGTTGGTGTCTGGCCCAGTAGACGCAAGCCTGGCCATGATCCATGACCAGCGCGTGGCCAGTGTTGTTGTCGACAGACATGATACAAGCAAGAGCAACGTTCTTATATGTCACAGGTCTTGTCTGCTAGTGTCACACACACACACACACACACACATATCTTGAAGCACGTATGTGCATATATGTGTGTGTGTGTACATAAGTTATTATTTGTTATGGTATTCTTGGTGGCATATAATGTTGGCTACGTCTAAAACAGTTCTGCATAATTGTATGGATGCTGGTGTCTCGACGCTGGAAAATACCACGCGTGCGCGGGAAACATTGCCTTGGTTTGGGTGTTTTTGAG
>NW_024740586.1:0-7770 GCF_018991925.1 Homarus americanus | reverse complement strand
AGAGCGCCCCTGGTGGATCCAGCGCCCCTGACAGGTCCCATGGCCGCACCGCCGACCCTGAGAAGGCCCTGAGGACGCCTCCGTGCATGGCATGGAAATGTGACCCTCACAGGGATAACGGCGATCCCAGGGTCCCTTACAGGGACAATGGCGCCTTCTGGGGTCCTTCCATAGGTGGTGTCTCCCCCAAGGACCCTCTTTGGGGCTCCACTGCCCACAAGGACCCTGCCAGGGGCTGCGGCGCCCCTATGTGTCCTCCTAGGGACGGTAGCGCTGCTGTGGGCCCTCCTAGTGGCAGTGGGTGTCTTTCCAGGGGCGGCAGCGTCTCTGCCAGGGGCCACGGCGCTCCCAGGGGCCCTTCCACATGCAGCATTGCCCCAAGAACTTCATAGTTTTGTCGTACATTTTGCTTTCGTTCAGTAATCCCTTACTTAACTGTGATTGGTGGAGCAAGATGTAACGTCATCAACATACAGCCAATAGGAGAATAGAGCAATCAGTCAGCACAACACCCCAACTTATGCTTTGCTGTTGGATATTTATTCTCGTTTCACTATTTAAATTCTGGGAGATATGACGTAAAATAAATACACCGCCCATCGCATTTTCAGTATTATCGCAACCTGAACAATGAAAAGGAGAATAAATATCCAACAGCAAAACATAAGTTGGGGTGTTGTGCTGACTGATTCCTCTGTTTTCCTATTGGCTGTAATTTGATGACGTTACATCTTATTCCACAAATTACAGTTAAGTAAGAGATTACTGGAAGAATGCAATATATGCGACACCACTATCCAATGTATTGGGGCACCGCCTCCCCTAGGAGGACCTATTGTGAGCCACAGGCCTTGGCAGGATCCCTGGGAGCAGTGGCGCCCCATAAAGAGGCCTGGGGGAGCCACCGCCTCTGGAAGGGCCCCTGAAGGCGCCACCGCCGCTGGCAGGGCCTCTGGGAGCACCACGGTCCCTATGGTCATACTTGGAGGCGCCCCCGTCCATGGAAAAACCCCGGGGATCATGGCTGTCCCTGCGAGGGCCCCTAGGGTCGCCAGCGTCCCTAGCAGGGCCATTGGTGGCGCCGCCGTCCCTGTGAGGGTCCCTAGGAGCGTTGCCGTCTCTGCAAGGGTCCCTTGAATCGTTGCCGTCCCTGAGAAGCCCACGGAAGCTCGGCTGTTCCTAGAGGATCCGCTGTGTACATCGCCTTCCCTGAGAAGGCCCCTAGAATTGCAGTTGTCCCTAAGAGCGCCCCTGGTGGATCCAGCGCCCCTGACAGGTCCCATGGCCGCACCGCCGACCCTGAGAGGACCCTGAGGACGCCTCCGTGCATGGCATGGAAATGTGACCCTCACAGGGATAACGGCGATCCCAGGGTCCCTTACAGGGACAATGGCGCCTTCTGGGGTGTTCCCAGGGACGGCGACGCCCCCAGGGGCCTTACCACAGCAGTGGCGCCTTCAGGGGTCCTTCCATAGGTAGTGTCTTCCCCAAGGACCCTGTTTGGGGCTCCACTGCCCACAAGGACCCTGCCAGGGGCTGCGGCGCCCCTATGTGTCCTCCTAGGGACGGTAGCGCTGCTGTGGGCCCTCCTAGAGGCAGTGGGTGTCTTTCCAGGGGCGGCAGCGTCTCTGCCAGGGGCCACGGCGCTCCCAGGGGCCCTTCCACATGCAGTATTGCCCCAAGAACTTCATAGTTTTGTCGTACATTTTGCTTTCGTTCAGTAATCCCTTACTTAACTGTGATTGGTGGAGCAAGATGTAACGTCATCAAATTACAGCCAATAGGAGAACAGAGCACTCAGTCAGCACAACACCCTTACTTATGCTTTGCTGTTGGATATTTATTCTCGTTTCACTATTTTTAAAATTCTGGGAGATATGAGGGTAAATAAATACACCGCCCATCGCATTTTCAATATTATAGCAACCTTAACAATGAAACGGAGAATAAATATCCAACAGCAAAACATAAGTTGGGGTGTTGTATTGACAGATTGTTTTGTTTTCAAATTACAGCCAATAGGAGAACAGAGCACTCAGTCAGCACAACACCCTTACTTATGCTTTGCTGTTGGATATTTATTCTCGTTCACTATTTTTAAAATTCTGGGAGATATGAGGGTAAATAAATACACCGCCCATCGCATTTTCAATATTATAGCAACCTTAACAATGAAACGGAGAATAAATATCCAACAGCAAAACATAAGTTGGGGTGTTGTATTGACTGATTGTTTTGTTTTCCTATTAGCTGTAATTTGATGACGTTACCTCTTATTCTACCAATCAAAGTTAAGTAAGAGATTACTGGAAGAATGCAATATGTACGACACCACTATCCATTGTTTTCGGGCACCGTCTCCCCTAGGAGAACCTATTGTGAGCCACAGGCCTTGGCAGGGTCCCTGGGAGCAGTGGCGCCCCCATAAAGAGGCCTGGAGGGAGCCACCGCCTCTGGAAGGGCCCCTGAAGGCGCCACCGCCGCTGGCAGGGCCTCTGGGAGCACCACGGTCCCTATGGTCATACTTGGAGGCGCCCCCGTCCATGGAAAAACCCCGGGGATCATGGCTGTCCCTGTGAGGGCCCCTAGGGTCGCCAGCGCCCCTAGCAGGGCCATTGGTGGCGCCGCCGCCCCTGTGAGGGTCCCTAGGAGCGTTGCCGTCTCTGCAAGGGTCCCTTGAATCGTTGCCGTCCCTAAGAAGCCCACGGAAGCTCGGCTGTTCCTAGAGGATCCGCTGTGTACATCGCCTTCCCTGAGAAGGCCCCTAGAATTGCAGTTGTCCCTAAGAGCGCCCCTGGTGGATCCAGCGCCCCTGACAGGTCCCATGGCTGCACCGCCGACCCTGAGAGGGCCCTGAGGACGCCTCCGTGCATGGCATGGAATTGTGACCCTCACAGGGATAACGGCGATCCCAGGGTCCCTTACAGGGACAATGGCGCCTTCTGGGGTGTTCCCAGGGACGGCGACGCCTCCAGGGGCCTTACCACAGCGGTGGCGCCTTCAGGGGTCCTTCCATAGGTGGTGTCTCCCCCAAGGACCCTCTTTGGGGCTCCACTGCCCACAAGGACCCTGCCAGGGGCTGCGGCGCCCCTATGTGCCCTCCTACGGACGGTAGCGCTGCTGTGGGCCCTCCTAGTGGCAGTGGGTGTCTTTCCAGGGGCGGCAGCGTCTCTGCCAGGGATCATGGCGCTCCCAGGGGCCCTTCCACATGCAGCATCGCCCCAAGAACGTCATAGTTTTGTCGTACATTTTGCTTTCGTTCAGTAATCCTTTACTTAACTGTGATTGGTGGAGCAATATGAAACGTCATCAAATTACAGCCAATAGGAGAACAGAGCACTCAGTCAGCACAACACCCTTACTTATGCTTTGCTGTTGTATATTTATTCTCGTTTCACTATTTTTAAAATTCTGGGAGATATGAGGTTAAATAAATACACCGCCCATCGCATTTTCAATATTATAGCAACCTTAACAATGAAACGGAGAATAAATATCCAACAGCAAAACATAAGTTGGGGTGTTGTATTGACTGATTGTTCTGTTTTTCTATTGGCTGTAATTTGATGACGTTACCTCTTATTCCACCAATCAAAGTTAAGTAGGAGATTACTGGAAGAATGCAATATGTACGACACCACTATCCATTGTTTTCGGGCACCGTCTCCCCTAGGAGGACCTATTGTGAGCCACAGGCCTTGGCAGGGTCCCTGGGAGCAGTGGCGCCCCCATAAAGAGGCCTGGAGGGAGCCACCGCCTCTGGAAGGGCCCCTAAAGGCGCCACCGCCGCTGGCAGGGCCTCTGGGAGCACCACGGTCCCTATGGTCATACTTGGAGGCGCCCCCGTCCCTGGAAAAACCCCGGGGATCATGGCTGTCCCTGCGAGGGCCCCTAGGGTCGCCAGCGTCCCTAGCAGGGCCATTGGTGGCGCCGCCGTCCCTGTGAGGGTCCCTAGGAGCGTTGCCGTCTCTGCAAGGGTCCCTTGAATCGTTGCCGTCCCTGAGAAGCCCACGGAAGCTCGGCTGTTCCTAGAGGATCCGCTGTGTACATCGCCTTCCCTGAGAAGGCCCCTAGAATTGCAGTTGTCCCTAAGAGCGCCCCTGGTGGATCCAGCGCCCCTGACAGGTCCCATGGCCGCACCGCCGACCCTGAGAGGACCCTGAGGACGCCTCCGTGCATGGCATGGAAATGTGACCCTCACAGGGATAACGGCGATCCCAGGGTCCCTTACAGGGACAATGGCGCCTTCTGGGTGTTCCCAGGGGACGGCAACGCCCCCAGGAACCTTACCACAGCAGTGGCGCTAGGGGTCCTTCCGCCGGGTGAGTGTCTTTTGAGACCTCTTTGGGGCTCCACTGCCCCAAAGGACCCTGCCAGGGCTGCGGCGCCTTATGTGTCCTCTGGGACAGTGGCGCTGCTGTGGGCCCTCCTAGTGGCAGTGGGTGTCTTTCCAGGGGCGGCAGCGTCTCTGCCAGGGGCCACGGCGCTCCCAGGGGCCCTTCCACATGCAGCATCACCCCAAGAACTTCATAGTTTTGTCGTACATTTTGCAATTCTCCAGTAATCCCTTACTTAACTGTGATTGGTGGAGCAAGATGTAACGTCATCAAATTACAGCCAATAGGAGAACAGAACACTCAGTCAGCACAACACCCTTACTTATGCTTTGCTGTTGGATATTTATTTTCGTTTCACTATTTTTAAAATTCTGGGAGATATGAGGTTAAATAAATACACCGCCCATCGCATTTTCAATATTATAGCAACCTTAACAATGAAACGGAGAATAAATATCCAACAGCAAAACATAAGTTGGGGTGTTGTATTGACAGATTGTTTTGTTTTCAAATTACAGCCAATAGGAGAACAGAGCACTCAGTCAGCACAACACCCTTACTTATGCTTTGATGTTGGATATTTATTCTCGTTTCACTATTTTTAAAATTCTGGGAGATATGAGGGTAAATAAATACACCGCCCATCGCATTTTCAATATTATAGCAACCTTAACAATGAAACGGAGAATAAATATCCAACAGCAAACATAAAGTTGGGGTGTTGTGACACTGATTGTTCTGTTTTCTGCTGGCTGTAATTTGATGACGCATTTCTTGGCTCCTACTCAATCAAAGTTAAGTAAGATTACGGAAGAATGCAATATGTAATGCACACCACTATCCATTGTTTCGGGCACCGGGCCTCCCCTAAGAGGACCTATTGTGAGCCACAGGCCTTGGCAGGGTCCCTGGGAGCAGTGGCGCCCCCATAAAGAGGCCTGGAGGGAGCCACCGCCTCTGGAAGGGCCCCTGAAGGCGCCACCGCCGCTGGCAGGGCCTCTGGGAGCACCACGGTCCCTATGGTCATACTTGGAGGCGCCCCCGTCCCTGGAAAAACCCCGAGGATCATGGCTGTCCCTGTGAGGGCCCCTAGGGTCGCCAGCGCCCCTAGCAGGGCCATTGGTGGCGCCGCCGTCCCTGTGAGGGTCCCTAGGAGCGTTGCCGTCTCTGCAAGGGTCCCTTGAATCGTTGCCGTCCCTGAGAAGCCAACGGAAGCTCGGCTGTTCCTAGAGGATCCGCTGTGTACATCGCCTTCCCTGAAAAGGCCCCTACAATTGCAGTTGTCCCTAAGAGCGCCCCTGGTGGATCCAGCGCCCCTGACAGGTCCCATGGCCGCACCGCCGACCCTGAGAGGGCCCTGAGGACGCCTCCGTGCATGGCATGGAAATGTGACCCTCACAGGGATAACGGCGATACCAGGGTCCCTTACAGGGACAATGACGCCTTCTGGTGTGTTCCCAGGGACAGCGACGCCCCCAGGGGCCTTACCACAGCGGTGGCGCCTTCAGGGGTCCTTCCATAGGTGGTGTCTCCCCCAAGGACCCTCTTTGGGGCTCCACTGCCCACAAGGACCCTGCCAGGGGCTGCGGCCCCCCTATGTGTCCTCCTAGGGACGTAGCGCTGCTGTGGGCCCTCCTAGTGGCAGTGGGTGTCTTTCCAGGGGCGGCAGCGTCTCTGCCAGGGGCCACGGCGCTCCCAGGGGCCCTTCCACATGCAGCATCGACCCAAGAACTTCATAGTTTTGTCGTACATTTTGGTTTTCGTCCAGTAATCCCTTACTTAACTGTGATTGGTGGAGCAAGATGTAACGTCATCAAATTACAGCCAATAGGAGAACAGAGCACTCAGTCAGCACAACACCCTTACTTATGCTTTGCTGTTGGATATCTATTCTCGTTTCACTATTTTTAAAATTCTGGGAGATATGAGGTTAAATAAATACACCGCCCATCGCATTTTCAATATTATAGCAACCTTAACAATGAAACGGAGAATAAATATCCAACAGCAAAACATAAGTTGGGGTGTTGTATTGACTGATTGTTTTGTTTTCCTATTGGCTGTAATTTGATGACGTTACCTCTTATTCTACCAATCAAAGTTAAGTAAGGGATTACTGGACGAATGCAATGTACACACCACCATCCATGAGCTGGGCACCGCCCCTAGGAGGACCTATTAAGGAGCCACAGGCCTTGCAGGGTCCCTCAAGCAGTGGCGCCCCCATAAAGAGGTGCCTGGAGGAGCCACTGCTCTGAAGGGGCCCCTGAAGGGCGCCACCGCCGCTGGCAGCCTGGGAGCACCACGGTCCCATGGTCATACTTGGAGGCGTCCGCCCCTGAAACCCTGAGGACTGTCGTCTCAGAGGGCCCCTTAGGGGTCGCCAGCGCCCTTAGCAGGGCTTGGCTGGTGGTGCCGCCGTCCTCGTGAGGTCCCGTAGAGCGAGCGTCAAGCCTCTGCAATGGTCCCTTGAATCGCTAAGGTTGTCCCTGAGAAGCCCACGGAAGCTCGGCTGTTCCTAGAGGATCCGCTGTGTACATCGCCTTCCCTGAGAAGGCCCCTAGAATTGCAGTTGTCCCTAAGAGCGCCCCTGGTGGATCCAGCGCCCCTTACAGGTCCCATGGCTGCACCGCCGACCCTGAGAGGGCCCTGAGGACGCCTCCGTGCATGGCATGGAAATGTGACCCTCACAGGGATAACGGCGATCCCAGGGTCCCTTACAGGGACAATGGCGCCTTCTGGGGTGTTCCCAGGGACGGCTACGCCTCCAGGGGCCTTACCACAGCGGTGGCGCCTTCAGGGGTCCTTCCATAGGTGGTGTCTCCCCCAAGGACCCTCTTTGGGGCTCCACTGCCCACAAGGACCCTGCCAGGGGCTGCGGCGCCCCTATGTGTCCTCCTAGGGACGTAGCGCTGCTGTGGGCCCTCCTAGTGGCAGTGGGTGTCTTTCCAGGGGCGGCAGCGTCTCTGCCAGGGGCCACGGCGCTCCCAGGGGCCCTTCCTCATGCAGCATCGCCCCAAGAACTTCATAGTTTTGTCGTACATATTCCTTTCGTCCAGTAATCCCTTACTTAACTGTGATTGGTGGAGCAAGATGTAACGTCATCAAATTACAGCCAATAGGAGAACAGAGCACTCAGTCAGCACAACACCCTTACTTATGCTTTGCTGTTGGATATTTATTCTCGTTTCACTATTTTTAAAATTCTGGGAGATATGAGGGTAAATAAATACACTGCCCATCGCATTTTCAATATTATAGCAACCTTAACAATGAAACGGAGAATAAATATCCAACAGCAAAACATAAGTTGGGGCGTTGTATTGACTGATTGTTCTGTTTTCCTATTGGCTGTAATTTGATGACGTTACCTCTTATTCCACCAATCAAAGTTAAGTAAGAGATTACTTGAAGAATGCAATATGTACGACAC
>NW_024740585.1:0-10166 GCF_018991925.1 Homarus americanus | reverse complement strand
ACCACGCCACGTCCTCCACCCAGCCCAACCACGCCAAGTCGTCCACCCACCCCAACCACGCCACGTCCTCCACCCACCCCAACCACGCCACGTCCTCCACCCACCCCAACCACGCCACGTCCTCCACACACCGTAACCAAATCATCCTATCCACCTATCCTCCTCCTCCTCCTCACATCTCCACATCACCTCCCCTTCTTGATTGCCTCTCAAAGGTCATCAATCGTTAGTCGTCGTCGTATTGAGTGACCTTGGCAGAGGGCGTGAGAGTCATCTTCATTTGATCTCAACAATATTTCGTGTATCTTTACCTAACCTAACCTAACCTAACCTAACCTAACCTAACCTAACCTAAACTGTTGAATATTTACAAATTAATTCGTCATGGAAAAGTTTATTACTCCTCGTTATGGCTGGCAGGAGAGTTGATGTCGGGAGGTTATTACTCGACAGTCACATCAGGTACAATTATAAATTATTTAAATTATCTGTTGCAATTTCAAAAGAAAAAGATCTATATCTTATCAACCTAAGTTAATTATCAGAAACGCATTTTTTTCTAAATTTCTAAACGAACTAACAATTCTCTCAAACGACTTTTTTTTATTCTAAATTAAATAAAATCTCAGAAATACAACTTTTTTTTTCCAAGTCAAATTAATTCACAGACATTAAAAGTTTGCTGCAGATTTGACACGAATCTACCCACGGCCTCACCACCTGTACTGTACGTCACCTGGTGTAATTTATCTCTGTCAGGTTAACCAATAATATAAGTCTAGGTGTGTGTGTGTGTGTGTGTGTGTGTGTGTGTGTGTGTGTGTGTGTGTGTTTCGGCATCACTCAACCTATATCCACGTGAGTTAATTAGAATCATCTCCTATAAATACTCCAGTCAGTAAAAAATGTCACTCAGGAGCCCTTCATCATTGCTAGTGCCATTTTAAGACCATTTACCAGCCTCCTCCCGCTGATGAGTGGCACAGTGCCTTCACGGTGAGGTTAGAGGCTTGACTGGTGAAGCCTTTTGGAAGGTTATGTGAGTGTTGGTGATGATGGTGGGTGAGGTGAACAACGTTGGAGGGTGAGGTGAACAACGTTGGAGGGTGAGGTGAACAACGTTGGAGGGTGAGGTGAACAACGTTGGAGGGTGAGGTGAACAACGTTGAGGTGATAACGTTGGAGGGGTGAGATGAACAACGTTGGAGGTGGAGGTGAATTGCTGAGGGGTGAGATTAGCAATGCTGGAGGGTGAGATGAACAACGCTGGAGGGTGAGGTGAACGTTGGAGGGTGAGGTGAACAACGTTGGAGGATGAGGTGAACGTTGGAGGGTGAGGTGAACAACGTTGGAGGGGAGGTGAACGTTGGAGGGTGAGGTGAACAACGTTGGAGGGTTATTGTGAACGTTAGAGGTTTAATGTAAAGGTTGAAAGGTTTAATGTGAACGATGAAATTTTAATATGAACTTTAAAGGTTTAACGTAAATGCTTGAGGTTCATTGTGAACGTTTAAGGGTTAAGGTGAATGTTGAAGATGTAATGTGAACGTTGAAGGGTTTTTGTGAACGTTAGAGGTTTAAGTAAACGCTGGAGGTTTAATGGTTATTCATTAACAATTTACTGAATGTTGACAGTCAAGATAGAGTTATCTGAATGTTCTGATGAGTAATGAATGGTTGAATGTTGATGGTTATGATGAGGAGGTAAATGAATGAATGTAGTTGGAGATTTATCTGGATGCTACAGGGCTTATAGAATGTTCATAGACATATTAGATGAATTTACTGAATGTTAACGGTGACTGTGATGAATGGTTAGAATGTTAATAGAAACATTGATCGATTGGCTGAATGTTGATGCTACTGGGTGTTTATAGGTGGTTTATACAAGCTGTAATCTGCAGCACCATTAGGACAGCATCATTATAACACCAATTGCACCATTAGCTCCTTATAATGGCTATAACTAATTAAATTATAGAATTGATTTTTAATAATAAAACAAGTGTGAGTGAATGTTGTATTACTTAACCAAACACACTGCTACGCCAGGTGTGTGTGTCTATCTCAAGTATGGTTAGGTTAGGTTAGAACTTGGGTGTCTGTATCACTTGTTAGTTGCCTTAAATCCGCTAGATCAGTGTTGTGATCATCTGAAGATTAGACACCCCAGCTTATTTCAACTAAATATTAATAATCCTAACGTTAACCTAACCTAACCTAACCTAATCTAATCTAACCAAACCTCTCCTAATGTAACCTACCCAAGCCTAACCTAACTAACCTAACGTTAACCTAACCAAACCCAGCCTCACCTAATGTAACCTACCCAAGCCTAACCTAACCTAAGTTCACATAAAGTTAATGTGATATATATATATATATATATATATATATATATATATATATATATATATATATATATATATATATATATATATATAACGTGGCTGTAGTGTAGACATCAGACAACCAACAAAGTCTCTCCTCCCGGTATCAGAGACAATTACCTCCAGGGGCTCACAACTTCTCTCCTAAAATGGCGTTCTCTCCCTTGATCTCATATCTATAGAGACTTGTGGACATAAATCAAAAAGGACACTAGAGAAATGGCGGTCTTTTGAAAGGGGAGATACTGTACACAAGTCAAAGGAGACAAGCAGGGGAGATGGTGAAGGTCTCGTGAAGGGGGAGAGAGAGACGGGTGATTTGAAGGACGATAAACGCACGGTAGAGACAGAGATGATCCAAGATATTGTGTGGCTCTTTCCTTCTTATCCTTATCGTGTCTGTCTGTCTGTCTGTCTGTCAATGCCAGTGCCGTTGTGGACTTCATTTTACGTCTTCATAGTCAATGTTGTTTTACCTGTGCTTTGTTTAATTAACAGTTAAAACATAGGTATATATTAACTTTCTTTAAACTAGTTCTGCTGATTATATATATATATATATATATATATATATATATATATATATATATATATATATATATATATATATATATATATATATATATATATTCTATTTACGGTGGAAAACTGGCAACCCAGTTGCCAGTTTTCCACCGTAAAATTTACAGTGCCCAATTACGGCGTCCGTAAATGTCATAGCAAACGACGACGGTGTCACTGTAAAACGCGGAGCTAACAGAAAATCCCCTTAAAACAAAAAATATTGTGGCCAACCGTAGATTTTTTACAGTGAATCACAGTAATATTGGAGGTAATTTCTTACAATGTAGCCTTGCATGGTTCTCTATGCCCGTAGGACCCTTGGTGGGAATTGAGTTTCTTTTTCTTTACAATCATGACGCTCCACTTGTCAGAGATGGAGACTCATTATATGTTTTTTATATAAGAGATATCCTCTATAATTGTCATACAGTGCTGAACGATCCGTTGGCTCCAGTACTTGACTCTGAGCCAAAATTCCATAAATCAGTCAACCTCACTCCGTCAACTGTATATGAATGATGGACATTAGAAGTGATGGCAGTAAACAGAAGTCACCAGTCATCGCGCGCGGCACTCACACACACACACACACACACACACACACAGACACGCGCGCAAGATATCCAAGAAATTTTAGAGAGAGAGAGAGAGAGAGAGTCTGTTGGACGTCACCTGTAAGAGATGTAGTGTAAAAGAAAAGAGATAATTAGTCAGACACCGTAAAGTCGTAGACATCAAATATATGAACCCCTTGATGTGCGTGTGACCCACCAGGGCAGAGTGGCGAGCAGGGCTTTAGATTTCGCCAACCTCAGATGTGGCGGCGATTAATCATGGCGAGCAACTCATGATCATTTTATCCCTCCCCACCCCACCCCACCCCACCCCACCCCACCCCACCCCACCCCACCCCACCGGACACTTGATGCTTTACGTAAGAAACGGTAAAATATGAGTAATGAGTATTGTGTGTGTGTGTGTGTGTGTGTGTGTGTGTGTGTGTGTGTGTGTGTGTGTGTGTTTATCTCTCTCTCTCTCTCTCTCTCTCACACACAAGCGGGGCAGAACTAGGTCAAGTTAGATCAAGGAAGGAATCCCTGAGTATTAAATATTTTACCCCACCACTAATGGCATGTGAAAATCTGTGATGTAAAATGTCCCTCACCTCCCTCCCTCACTTGTTCCCGAAGATCGTGTTGCCATTTAATTACCGTGTGCGCGTCATTGAGGGGGAGGGGGGGGCATAGCGTTCAATCTTTCCTTCACAATTTGCATTATTGAAGATGGTGTACGAAAACAGGAAGATAATTTTAATACTCCAGAACTGTAGACTTAATATGTGGGAAATTAATATTATTATGTAAATACTAAAGGCAGTTATTTATTTATTTTTTTTTTCAGTGAGATGATTTATTTCGTTTAATCTTTATATAATTTTAATTGTGAATAATATTAGGTATATAGAAAGCTATAGCCTCACTGTAGTACACAAAAGCTTCCCACGTTTTGAGAGAAAGATATATATTTATAGGTCCTTTCGATCTATTTCATCTAACATTACATTATTACTCATATCATAGAACACACACAACACACACACGCGTGCTCTACTACTGCTACTACTACTTTGCTATCACTCGGAATCCAGCACGACGATCATCCAGCTATGATACAATGATATTAGTTATTAGGGATGTCACCTTCATTGGTGAGTTCTGAGGTAACTAAAGAGGCCGACACGGGACCGACAGGGTCGATCACAGATGTTGCACATGTGGGGGGCTACATCTAGTGCAGGAGGGGCGGCGGCAGCGTCTTTCTGGCGTTGGAGCTTGTCTGCCTCGTTATGCAGTCGGACTAACTCGAAAGTATTGACACCTTGTGTGGTGATCCTCCAAGCGTTACGATGAAGGGGTGGGTCGATTTGGCACTTTTTTCAGATTTATTTTAAGACTATCCTTATACCTTTTCAGTTGCCCGCCAGCTTTACGTTTACTTAGGTGTTTTGGCAGTCTACTGTCGTCCATGAGGGTAACATGGCCAGTCCAGCGCAGTTGTTCAGGGATAATGGTAGGTACACACACACACACACACATACACTCAACACACACGCACACGCTCAACACACACACGCACACGCTCAACACACACACGCACACACTCAACACACACACACACACACACACACACACACACACCTAAACACACGCACACACTGTAACACACACACACACACACACCACACACACACACACACGCACACACTCAACACACACACACACACACACACACACACACACACCTGTCATGAGTGTTAAAGAGGTCAGAGGTGCTAGTAAGCTGGGGCACGGAGTTACGACGCCATCACACAGACCGCGAGAGATAGCATCCTATTAAGGGGAATTTGTTTCTCTTGAGGCCAACTGCTCCTTACCCGCCCTGACTCCAGTGTTCCCACAAGCTCATTAAAGACCAATTACGCGCCTCAGTGCCTCCAACTTACCTGACTATTTCCAGCAACAGGATCCTAGTATAAGACGTGTATGTGTCTGTTATTAACTGGAGTATGACCTCAGTATAACACGTGTCACGCCTTGTCCTGTGTCTGTTATTAACTTGAACTCGACCTCAGTATAACACGTTTCACACCTTGTCCTGAGAGCGTAGGGTGCTTGCCTATCGGTCTAAACAACAAATGTTTATTTTAATATTCCAACAAACAGGGTACTACACTCTTCACTGACAGTCATTAACTTTCTCCCTGTAACTCACTGTAACCAGTAACACGTCTAATGCAACATGTAATACCAGCTAAAGCTCCCACAACGCCAGTAATACCAATTAAGTAAAACCAATTATCATCATGAAATACAGCGGTGATGATAGTAGAGTGTCACAGGTAACATATTATTCTTGTCACACGCGCACTCATCCTTGTAACACCAGCAAGGGTTCTTTTAGTACCATCAGGTATGTAAAATCAAGTAACACATCCACAGCGTAAATCTTGTGACACACCACACACACACACACACACACACACACACACACACACACACTCACTCAAGTAACGCATCCTAAAAAGTCAGTAGACCAAACATGCCTGAGTCTTAGGCGAGAGCAAACAACTCTTTACATAGGCAATTTCGTTTCACTTTACACACACGCAAACAAGCATTTAAATAAACTATAAATATAAACGAATGAACACGGAAGGGATAGTAAGTCAAGAATGTGAACAAAACATCTGATAAATCACATACTGTACAGCAATTCAGTAATGATAATCATTTTTATCATTAGTTATGTTTCATCCATATTTTTCACCTCAAAGCGTTTCAGATATGAATATTTCGAGTAGGTGGTTTTTCGTTCCCCACCAGCCTGTGGCATTTTAATTAACAATATAATGAGCTGGGCGAGTGAGAAAGTGGCGTCAAACTGGCGGCCGGGGACGTACGAGAAGGTATATGTCAGTCAGTGAGGCAGTCAGGTTGTCATGGTGTGTAACGTAGCTGTAGATAACATGAGTTAAGGAAATCAAATAGTGAATGATATACTTAACACTGACTGCCATTCACCATGACGATCGCGGCCATTCCAGTAGTGAGGGCATTAGGAATTTGCTAAAGTAATATTAATTCTCATGATGCAGTGTTGTGCCGCTCGTGAATTTGCGTCAGCGTGTAGAATTAAGACTATGTCGCTCGTGGATCTGCGTCGATTTGTGTGTTGTTACTGACTATAAATTCTGCTAGATGTACAGTGCCCGTGTGTAAGTTTGTTCGTAAAACTATTAATTAAGAGCCATTGATTATAACTACTGTCGCGATCCCACTACCCTTTATACTTGGGGAGTGAATCCTACCCCAAGTTATTAACAAATAAAGGTACAAATAGGGAACACGGCAATAATTATTCCCACCAAATACCTACTCAACTAAATGTACTTGAAAAAAGTAAGAACAGTTGAAATAAGTGAATCACAAAAGGGAAGATAATTAATTAATTCGATTTATGTTTTAAAGGGAGTAATGATTAGCAAACATGAATTTAAGGGAATAAGTAATTGTATAATAAAATAAGAGTGATGCCCGAAGGGCGAAAATATACTGTAAGGAGTTAGACCAAACAAATATTACTTAACATTACTATATTACACAAGACACACGAAATATATATATATACAACAATCACTACAAAATGATTATCCCTACCAAACAGGAGATTCCTTACCATCAGGATCCCTTCCTAGGCCTAACTAAACGTGTCACTAATACCTGATACCCCTAGGGCATTGCACAAGACTGGATAAAGCACTAGACAAGGGTCAAGGCTAGAGAACGAATGGACACGTCTAACCTATGCCACGGATTTTCGCTACTGGGGTGGCGTGGGTACGCCGCCGAAAAGCGCATCTCATCTCACGTGATCCAGACATTTGCTAGATATTTTATATAATTAATTAATACTCTCTTGATTTGAACTTAACAGAGTAAGACAATGATGCATATTAATAACATACATAAATATACAATTAACCTAAGTAACTAAGAACAATAATAATATAATAAGTACAATTAACAAATTATTAATAGCTTGTGTGAAATGGAGGCGTGAACATATGCCTCACGCTATGCGAGTTCCCGAGCGCTCAGGCACGTGACACTACATATATTTAACGGTAATTTGATGATGTCCCTGAATATGTAAATAACGAAACTATTAAATATTAGCTTACGCGTGTGTGTGTGTGTAATAATACTAATAAACGGTTTATTAATAGAGTTGCAGCCGGTGGCTCAAAATATACAGACTTACATTTGATTTAGTCATAATGATATAATATTCATTGAATACATTTACAGGGCTGTACAGTACATACATCAGGAGCTGTTTATTATTTTAACAATAGATGGGTTGGTGCTGTTCTTATATCTATCGGTGCGGGCTTCTGGGCTGAATTTTGTTGTAGTGGTGGACTACAAAAGGTGGGTGGGGGGGCTGCCAGTGTCAGGAGGTGGCGATGACGAGGGTGGTGCAGTAGTCCACTGCCAAACCTTGCTAGTGCTTGGTGGTGGAGGTCACTGAGGGATGGCATTTCCAGGGCAGAGAGAGTGTTGGTGTAGCCTGAGTATTCTGCGCCGAGCATGATTCTGCAGGCCCTTTTCTGTACCTTCTCTAGCCGACGTTGTTGGGTGGAGTTGAGAGAAGACGACCAGGCTCTGTGTGTGTGTGTGTGTGTGTGTGTGTGTGTGTGTGTGGATGGATAGAAAGGGAGCAGGAGATGTGTATAGAGGGAGAATGACAGATTAAGAGAAGTGAAGAGTAAGCGTTAGAGATAGATAGGTGGGAGAGCATGTGAGAAAGGGGAAGGGTGAACAGAACTCTCTCTCTCTCTCTCTCTCTCTCTCTCTCCCTCCACCAGTTTACCTTACTTAGCATAACGCCTCTCACTTGACCTGACCTGATCTGACCTTCTTACGGTATTCTGACCTCTGAAAATTTAATTTTCACCAAACAAACAAGACCAAATTATTTTTGTTTTACGCTTTTTTAAACTTTGCATTTAGAATGTGTAAAATATTTTCTCAATTTTATTTCATACATGACGAGTGCAAACTATTAATATTGTTTGCTTATCTAACGAGTTTCTTTGGAAATTAATTTATTTTATTTCATATGTAATCGGAGTGAAAATTTTTGGGGGTGTTTTTTTCTTTATATATTTGTCTTGTATTTTTTGTGTTTCTATTGTATTTTACTATAATTCGATTGTTTTGCAACTTGATATTTTTAATTGTCGATTGTTTTACTACTCGATCTGTTCTTACAATTCTGAATTATTATTTGCAACTTGATTTGCTGTTTGACAACTTATTTATTTTACATTTGCATATTTCCTTTTTTTTAAATAGGCGAATATTTTACAAGCCAATATATACTGTATATATTTTTTCCCAACGCCGATCTGTTCACGCTCTGTAGAACTTAATTAAAATTTACTAGAGCTTAATAGAGCTGTAAGGTAGACACATATGAGTGTCGTGGCGTGTTGAGGACCCAGTGCTCTACCTTATTCATGAGACCTTGGGACTGTACTCCTGCTCTGTCGGTCTCACTGTGGTAGGTCATTCACTAATGTGTGTGTCTCATGTGTTCATTATTATCTGTTTGGAGATATTAATGATATTGATACTTGTAAAAATGATAATACTGATATTAGTTATTTTAATGATTGTTACAATGGTATTAATAATTATATTAATATTAAGGATTAATATGATAATATTTTCACTGGCGGTATTAGGACTTGCTCTCATTAGGTTTAGTGTTAGGACTTGCTCCCATTAGGTTTAGTATTAGGACTTGATCCTTCCTAACGTTTAGGTTAGGGATCTAATTAAGAAGGAACCCACTAAAGCCTGGACAATCCTTAAGTGTCAAGGTAGTTAAGGTTGAAGGTCTAAGGACGACTTGTTGAACTATTTAACAAGTTAACAAGACGGACAGGTGCGATGAATACACACACACACACACACACACAGACACTCTCTCTCTCTCTCTCTCTCTCTCTGCTTAGTGTTCATTGATCTACTCTGAGTTCGCCACGTACAAGTCACGCAAGGAATGATCAATGTTTGGTATGTGTGTGTGTGTGTGTGTGTGTTACCTGAGGAGGGAGGGAATACTGTGTGTTTTCTCCGGTTTTAAGTATATGGTTGCGTGTTTTAGTCTGGATACGTATGGAAAGGATATGGTGAGGGAGTGTTTCTTTCCTGTGTGTTCGGGCTTGGGTGTGGGCGTATGGGTATGTATACATATGGACTTGTGTGGCTGTGTGTGTAGTTGTGAATGTTTTAGTATTGTACAGAGTATGTTATTGTGTTGTAGTACATGTTTGAATAGGTGTAAGTACGTGTGTATGTGTAAATGTTTATGTTATGTGTCTTCAGTCTTAGTGAAATTATTTTTGTGTATATACAAGTACGGAATTATGTATGTGTGGGTTTATATACAGACATGCGTGTGTACGTATTCGTGTCACAAGGGTTCGTGTATATAGTCACGTGTAAACATAGTGTGAGAGGATATCGTGTCGTGGGCGGGAGAACTGGCAGAGACGCTTTAACGTTAGCACTAATACGTGTAGGCAGAGGAGTAGGTAGGGTGCCTCGGAACACGCAACTGGTGTGTGTTTCACTATAGTTA
>NW_024740584.1:7500-31648 GCF_018991925.1 Homarus americanus | reverse complement strand
CAACCATCTTTAGGGACTGTCCCTGGCTTTTGTAGATGGTCATGGCAAAGCTCACTTTAACCGGGAACTGAAGTCGCTTGAACTCAAATGGCAGGTCATTGGTGATGAGAGGTATCCTTGGTATAAACACGTCCTCTCCTTTAGCTTTTCCTATCAGTATTGTAACTTCCAGTACATGTGGCATCATGTTCTTCACCACCAGTCTTGTGCCATTAAAGAGGATTGGTGGTTCAAGATTTCTTAAGAGCATTATACGAGTTTCAATCTTGAGAGTGAGGTGGTGAGGAGGCATTCCAGCGGGCTCCAAAGAATTAAGGAATTCTGCAGGGTACTGGGCTGCTTGGTGCTGGTCGATTACTGTATTAACAGATTTGAATGAGGTCTCACTGCCTGGAAGCTGTCTGAGTAGAGTCATGTTGATTTCAGCCACTGTTTCATTCATCTATGGTGCCAGAATTGCGCGGTCACGCAGCCACTTGTGATCCTTGTAGTGGTGGATAATGTCTGGGTAGACCATGTTCGTGAGCTCAGTTGAGGACTTTACAACATTTCCACATCCTTGAGGAATGATTATTTGTCCTTCTGAATCAACAGGGAAAGTTCCATTCCCAATCTGTATTAGAAGGTTTGCAAATCGTCCAGCATCTTGATCTCCTTGTAGATATACTCTCATGTTTGTGGATATGGTGAGTGTCTGAACACTTCTCCAAAGGTATGATGCCTTG
The DNA here is from genome assembly GCF_018991925.1 of Homarus americanus. NCBI lineage: Eukaryota > Metazoa > Arthropoda > Malacostraca > Decapoda > Nephropidae > Homarus > Homarus americanus. The sequence goes on along the minus strand of NW_024740584.1, from coordinate 30,923 downwards.
AGGCACGCATTCAGTTCATCAGCTGGAGTGCTTCGAGGAATGACAGGTAGGGTCTGGCGAAAGTCTCCAGCAATGACTATTGTAATGCCACCCATGAGATGGTCATTTTCTCGTCTGTTTTGCAAGGTCCTGTCCAATGCTTCAAGCGCTAACTTGTGAGACAAAGTGCATTCATCCCAAACTATGAGGCTGCATTTTTGATGTTGCACACTGGATTCTCATTGTGAGCGAGGTTGAGCGGCAGTTTAAAAGTTGAGTGTGCAGTACGTCCTCCTTCTAGTATTGTTACAGCAATGTCTGAGGATGCCACAGCAAGAGCAATTTTCCCCTGATGACGTACTTTGGCCAACAGAAGGTTGATCAGGAATGTTTTTCCTGTCCCGCCAGGTACACCAAGAAAAATCATACCTCCCTGCTCCGCTTGTATCGCTTGCAAGATCTGTTCATAAGCATTTGCTTGATCAGGCACCAGGTGAGGCTCGTTTTCTCATTAACTCAATCAAGATTAGGCGGTCTATATACTACTCCTGTGATGAATTTTTCCCGACTATCGATTAATTCTTTCCAAATTGTTTCTGTATTCTGCTCAGTTTTGATTTCCTTAATTATTTCACACTTCAGATTATCCCTGACATAGATTGCTACTCCGCCGCCTTTCCTAATCTGCCTATTTGTATGGAATAATTTGTAACCTGCAATTTGGTATTCGACAGGTAACTCACGTGAGTCTATGTTTATCCATGTTTCGGTGAATTCTGTTATATCGAATTTTTCGGTACATACCAAAGTAGGGTGTGTCATACGGAGGCGAATTTTTTTTTTTGAGTTTGAAAAATCGGCCCATGGTATTAATGATGTAGTTCTATGTGCAGAATCATGTGATATCTTCAGATTTTAAAAGTTTTCATTTTTTGCTAGGTACATTTTAACTTGAAATCTTATGAAAATTCAGTATTCCCACCCTTTTACCAACACCACTAAATAGCATATTTAAAGTAAAGTAAATGTATCAGGTTAATTTATTAGGATGAAAATGATCCAGAATAGTGAAACGAATGATCTTGACACATTTATTAAATTTAATATTCCTTTAGAAAACAAAATCATCAAATACAAAACGGTTTTACTACTACGACCGGTGTTGCTGCACACCATAGAGAGCATAACGCTGCCGACTTCTGCACGATACCTCCCTGCTGACCACCACAATTTTCGGATGTAGCCTTCCCTCTCCTCTCCCTGGCTGTACACGTGACTGCTGGCCTGCGGCTCACTTGCTGTACCTGGCAGCTCTATACTCTGGGTGTGCGGCGAGGGCCCGGAGGCAGGGACTTGTCACATGGGGTTGTCAGGAAAGCTCTGACTTGAACATTGGTGAGGCTGCAGGTAAGAGAAACTCACTGCCAGCACCTGGATGTTATCAGATCTATGAGATCAGTGAGGGTCTTGGCACCTATAGATTGACTTCAGGAGTCTTCCTGACCCTGAAGGAATGCGTCACCAACTTGGTCGTCATGCCCAGATCCTCTCATAAGTCTCATATCCAAGATCTTTTTGACTGCCACTCTTTTCTCCTCCTCATCCTTACTGCAGAGCATTGTCTGCAGAACTGCCTCGGGATGAGCATACCAGGAAGATCTCCTCACAGTCTGCTCCACAATCTGAACAACCTTCCTTGGCTGACTCCTCAGGAGCTCAAGCTGAAAGAGAACATGCCTCGGACCTTCGGAGAACGATGACTTGACCTTGGTGTTGAACCAATTTGGCAAGTAGACACTCACGATGAATTGTACAATAAGTCTCAGGTTGTGAAGCTGGTTCCCTTTCAGTTTATGAAGAGCGACCCAAATTCTGCAGAACCTGAGAGCCGTTGTGAGCCACCTAGAATGTGAGACTGGACCTATCTGCAGGTAAGCAAGTCTATCAGGCATGACCCCAGTTTTGATGGCACTGCAAATCATGTAACCATAGTACTGGTCAGTACTCAGGTCGCCAATGACAGTATGTGCAAGCTCAACGAGTGGAGGGCCAACTGTGATTTATTCAAAGCTCGGATTTATTTCTAACTCAGTGGCAAAGTCCAGCATCTTGCCAAGAGGACCAGACCATCTGTTGTTTGAAAGAGTCTTGCCATCCAGCTCCTGGATCAGATGTCTGAGTGGCAACTCGTTGGTGTGGAGGTCACAAACAATCCAGACCAGCTTCCTCCCAATCTTCAGCTCTATCCACTGTATGACCCCCCCTTGCCACCCTGTGTTCGTGTTGGTGCTGTCCCCTCCAATGGCCTGCAAGGTCTGGTCTACGTTCCTCTCTCTGAGCCAGTTCACAATGTTATCTGCCATTATCTCAGCTGGTTTCCTGATGTCATCTTTCTCTGGAGTGAAATGCCACAAATACTTCCCTCCTGGTTCACTGCAGCAGGAATAGTGTTCCTCCTTCACCATGGCAGGGAACAAATTCTATCACAATCTCCAACTATGCGAACATTTTAGTGTCATCCTTCTCCATCAAAGAACAAACAATTGATCTCATTTTCTTATCCTTATCAAACCTCTTCTAGGTTACTGACAAGTTTCTCCTGAGCCTTACATTTTGTTATGATCTATCACCAGGTGAACATCATCAGGTGTTATCAAACCACCGTCAATCCAGGCGCTGTTGCTATTCCCTGCAGTTTCTTCTGAGACCAGTAAAGTTTTATGCTGGCCAGAGCTATACTCGGGATATCTTTCCTATTTCGAATCTTATGCCTGGAAGGTTTGGGATCATTATTTTCTGGGTTAGGGACAAAGTCACCATTCTCCTGGTCAGCACTCGGATCAGCCATGGGGAAGTCATTAAACTCTGAATCAGCTTTACTCCAATCATCGGCCTTTTTTACCTCACCCTGGGCCTTCTCAAGTCTCTTTTCCTCGGCAACTCTTCTCCTCTTCTGTCTCTCTGTGGCAGCCTCCTGTCTTGACTCCGGAATATCTTGGCTAGAACGCGAGAGCCCCTTATATCGCTAGTCTTCTCTTCAGCTTTGACAATGCTGCCCTGGATCACAGGAATCTTCAGTTCACGCTGCAACACAGGAGGATGTGGGCCCTGGATTTACAGTCACGATCGCATCCAAACTCAGGGCAGAGAACACCACAATTGCAAGTAATTATGTCAAATAACTGGTCCAGTTGCTTGGCAAAGCTGTCCTTAACTGCAAGTTTTCCTCTCCCAAGAGAGATATCTCTTGCCTTTTCCCAACTGGCTAGCAGTCTCTCACTAATCTTCTGACTTGTTATGACTGGAGGCTTGAACTGAGCGTTAGCCAGAGTGTACTGTGCCAAGACAGCTTTGGTCATATCACTGGCAATGTCTTTGTTTGTGTAAGTTCTTTGGTTCTTTTCACTGATTTGCCTGATTAAAACACCGTATCTCAAAGCATCTCTCAATGTAGGCAACTCCGACTTCAGGAGGTCTCTCCCAGACCCAAGATAGTGACTGAGATGGCTGGATTTTTGGTTCCTCGTCCTGACACAAGCAGCCATCGCAAATATTATCAAATTATAAATGCATCAGAATCTGAAACAGAAAAAAATATTGTTAGTTGGGTTGTTAAAGAATGAAGTCAGAAAGCAATGTTCACTATTTAATTGTAATGCACTAATGCAGCTGTACGTTAGATTTTCGATAAATTTCACGCTAAAGTTTACCTAGCAAAAGGTTGCAAAATATTGAAACTGAAATTATTTTCTGTTTATATACACTAAAATCTACCAAAAAAGTGATGGGCCATTAGTTTTAGCTGATCTTCCCTCCTATGACACACCCTAATACCAAAGCCCTAATATCATCCATTTTGTTTCTCATAAGTCTACTGTTTGCATAGTAGACATTCAAGTTAGTCGTGTTCTGAGTCCTCTCTTTGTCGCGTATAGGTTTTAACTCCGTGCCTAATTTAGTTTTGTCATAATTCCGAGCACTATTTCGCTGTAACCTTTCACTTTGTTTTTCCCGCTCCCATTGCAGTCTCCTCCACCCCCGTGCTCATATGTTCTCCTAGCAGTTTATAGACTTTGACATCTTTTGAACTGCCCTCTCGAGAGACCCAGCCAAGGTTGCCACCCCATTTCTAGACAGATGCACCCCTTCCCTAGCATAAAGGTCCTTTCTGCCATAGACGTTGTCCCAGCTGTCAATGAATGGGACTGATATTGACTTGAAATATCTGTCAAGACGGCCACACCAACTGCCCTTGACTACCATTCATTGCCAACTCTCCTTCTAGGCAGGACACCACATATGATTTGATTCCTCCCTTAGACCTAATATTTTCTATAGCTGTCTTAAACTTATCAAGAAGCTCCTCACTCCTACACCTATCATTGCCTCTTGCACTAAGGCAGATAATGGGTTTGTTCCCATTACCAGACAAGATGTTGTCCATCCTGTCAACTATATCCCCCACCCCAGCTCCTGTCAAACACACCCTCATACTATTTTTATCTTTACCACAAAAAGCTCTGTCCAGGTACCATACCTGGGAGTCGCCAACAATCAAGATTTTCGTACCTTCCTTGTCAGCCTTGTCCCTGACTATACTAACGTCCAATTCATCTATCAAAGGGCTGAAAGTGTTGGTACACTTAGCTGTTGTTGTCGTTGTTGTTGTATCCTTGGTGTGTTTTTTCACCACCAGTTTAGTCGTCCCTCTCCTCACAACCTTCCATTCGCCTGAGTTTTCGTCAGACACTGGCTTTCCTTGCCTGGTTTCTTCCTTCATCCTCGCTATCTCTTCCTTTAATTTTAAGATATCTTCCTTGGCCCTCTCTAACTGGGCCCTCAGAAGGGCACAGCCCTGTTCACAAGTAGCACTAGCCATTACTGAGTACCATTTGTTACATCATAGAGCTGCTATATGCATATGAAAATACCACTGCTGAAGTGTGGGTCACAAAAATACGTTTGGGGCCCCTTCCGTAGTGTTGTATGGCATGCAATATTGTTATTGTAATGTTTGTGCCTTCCTCAGTTTCAAGGGTCACTATTATCTGTCCAACAGTACCGATGAATAGTTTGTACCTTATCGTTGGAAGGTTCATCATTGGCTGGACAACAGCCAATAGCGCCAGTATAACTTTTGTATCTTTACAAGTTCTCGTGACTCCATTATACTTACAGTATACATACAACAGTACTCTTGTAACCTCTGTACTTTCAAAGTTTCTAGTTTCCCATTACCTGAACAGCAACACCAGTACAGAATTTGTCTTACACAGGTTCAAGGGTCACCAAATGGGCTGTACGACCAGTTGTTATCTCTCATCACCCAAGGCGACGACTTCAAGCAGGGGTGTCATCTGCTGTGTTCAGGAGCGCCCTTGGAGTCTCCGAGTGGCTCATCCACACAGCCCCTTCCTCTGGCCATTGCCAGTAACCGGCGCGAAATGGTCAGCCTTCTGCTGGCGGCAGGGGCGCCTCTTACCACCACCTGCAACGGCCTCAACCTGCTGACGCTTGCCTGGCTCTCCCCTGATGTCACTCCTCCTATCCAGGTCATCATCACAAGGGTGAGTACAATGTTGTAGTATAAATGAAAATGCAGTTTAAGTAGTGTAGTTGAGAGTGTACTTAATGAAGAGTACATGTTGTAGTGTAGATGATAGTGTAGATAGCGTAATGAATGTATTGCAGATTGAGTAGTGGATGTAGTGTAGAATGATAGTGTAGTCATGGACATGAGCTGCATCTAAAAAAAAAAAAAACCTTGGCAATTTAAATCAAGCTCAGAGACGTTGCTGTGCTGTAGACCTATATGAGGTGTAAGGATGCGACCACACTAGCTTACATTTTGACCTAAACATGTGATAGACAAGAAGAAACGAAGCACAGGATTCCGACTCGGTTAGTGCGGCTATACCTTTAGTGCCTTGGTGTGGCCAAGGTCTTTATAATTATAGAATTTGGGTGTGATCGAACTGGGGAGTCAAGTTACGTTGGTGTAATCACTTTTGACAACTGCATATTCCCTTACATTTCACTCAGCAGCGGAGTGTGGGGGCTTTTATACTTTTTATATACTCGTCTATATTTAGCTAAACTTAAGTTAATATTACGTGGTTAGTTCCCGACTTGATTTTACAATAATCTCTTATATCTTCTCGATCTCGGGAACCCTTTAAATGGTTCAAGAAAAAACAATTTTTAATAATCTAAACGCCCCAATGAAAAGAGACATCAACTTTAATTTGTGAAAGAGGTTGCTAAAATGCTATATACTGTACTCGTTTATTGTCACTTTCATCAGATACCAGAAAGAGGTTGGAACCCTTTGAAATACGGTGTTATAGGCAAATGTTACGAATAAGTTACACTGGCAGGAAAGCAAATGAAAAACTACTAAGACTGGCAAAAACTTTAAAAGAAATACTTGAAATTTACATAATAAGGAAAACTAGATGATTTTGTCATATGATCAGGGATGAAAGAATAGTAACAAAGTTGGGCGAAGTTGAGGGTAGGAGGGCACAGGGGAGAGCAGGAACTAGGATGGATGAATGAAATTAAAAACTGGGTCCCCAGAGAGACGAAAAATCTCGGAGGATTGATAAAAATAACCCGAAAATATTTAAAGTGGAGGACTGTGCTCACCAATCCATAGACGTGAGGACGGTACTCTGATTCATTGATTAATTATCAACATACATTTTAGAGTATATTATCAATGTGTTATGTATCTTCAGGCCTTCCTTCATGTTCTGGAGTATGAACGTACCAACCTGACACACTTCCCAGAAGTTGAAGAAGGTGTTGGTCAACTCATATCAACCATGAGATGTGACAACTCTTGGCGAGCCAGCTGGCCCAGTGGCGGGTCAGTCTTCCACCTGACAGAGCTTATGGTCCAGGCTGTTCGTTCCAAGTGTACTTTGACATGCAGCTTCATCCACGAGGCTGGTGGTCAGTCCTCCCTGTGTACCGAGTCCGGTGTGAGTCCCCTGCACGCTGCGCTGGAGGCTGGTCACTGGAACCTGGCGAGGCAAATGCTGAAGAACATGGGAGGTTGCCTGTATGTAACTGACTTTGGAGGTCGACTGCCCACAACCATGATGTCTTCACACCTCCGCCAGCAGCTAGAGCAGGTCTGTATTTTTGTCAATTATCAAACCATCAGTAAGTATTTGGTTACCTCAGTAAGGCTCTGCTATAGATGAGATGAGAAAGATTGTGGTATATAATATGTGAATACAAAAATTGATAAGTAAGATATTTCACTGAGGATTTAAAAAGCTATTAGTTGATAATACCAGCAATATTAATTCCACAAAGAAATTTTGGGCGAATTTATCATTTCATAATTGGATAATAAAATCTTTGATTCACTTTGAAGTTGTGCAAAAAAATTCCCACTTCTCACCCAGATATCTTTGTTTGTGTATCGGTTGGGAGACCCTTGACGAATGTTCTCTACACAAAAACGTCTTGACGAAGGCCTTCACCTGCTCTGAATTCCATCCATCCCCGTTCCTTCAAACAGTCTTGTTCCATTCATCCATCTTGATATACTGTAGGTTTGCCGACTGGTCATCTTTGTAGAGGCCGACCAGGTATATATTCTCTTCAGGTCTCTTGTTGCCATTCTTCAGATGTGACCAGAAACATCTTAGTTTGGTATTAAAAGAACAGTTCTAACTGTGAAGCTGTTCATGTTGGCCTTCCTGTACGATAACTTTTATTTTTGTTTTCGCCGTTTTTTTCACCATTTTGGGTTATATTCCTGTTCTAATGTTTTTAGGTTACTTTTTGAGTATTTGAACTGTAGTTTTGTTTGTCTATTATCGAGTTAGTAGGAGAGTGTCCTTTGTATTGCCTAAGTGATGGTGCGGATTGGTTGTTCGGAATTGATGGAATTTTTTTTTCACTTGACTCGGGGTTTATTAAATATTATCAGATGGAAATTGCAGTGGAAGCGCTCCTTGGAGAAAAAACCCGAACCAGCACAAGAACACTTAAATTTACTAACAAAATGAATTGTCCGTGACCCGTGGAAGGACAGTATCTGTGACTGGGATGAATGAGACACACTGTAAAATTTAGACACTTATATTCCCTCCAACACTACAGACACAATCAAATAATGGTACACCAACATATGCGCACCTCTTAACCTAAACTTAAAACACTATTCTGGGGAATAAAAGTTATACATGATATTGAAATTATTAGAAACTCAGAAAATGCCTCATTAGACAACAATAAATTCAAAGTATTATGAAATGTTGCTTGCACACATGAAACAGGCCTTAGGGTTTTCAACAAAATGATATCAATCACTGAGAAAAATGGTATAAAAATAAGAAATTATTAACTCCACAATGAATAGGCCTTAAGGGCACTCAATAAAATTATGTTACCAACAGAAAATGGTATAAAGCTAGAAATTATAAAGAAATATTAACTGCATTAAAGGAACTAAATCGCAGTATCACTTACAACGGAAAGGAGGAACCTCATCTGAAAACAGTTCCCTCATTCTCTGGCATCAATTACTGACAAAAACATTAAAAAACAATAATATCAAGATTATTTAAGAAATATTAATTACACACAATAAGACAATATCAGTAACTAAAAAAAATATTATCACTAGATTAAGAAGTTACCGAGTCCACCAATACCCATAAACACATGCTCCCTAACCTAACACATAGAATCCACCTGCACTCCATAGTTTTTAAGGCACAACCAACTGGCACCCGTAGTTAAGGCACAAACAAGCCTTTCTCCACCTTGGAAAATGTACCTCTAAGTACCCACTAGACTCCTGGTCTCAGTGTGTGACCATACATTCGCTCAGCTAGCCTCATTTTACACTCAGTACATCCATGAAACGGAAGGGAGTGGGCCAATCAGACCTTGTTCAGTTGAGAGAAGCTTTAGCTTCTCGTAGTAAAAGGTTTTCACTCACTGCTTGAATATATGTGATATTGTGAGCCGAGGTAGAAGAGATCTGGCGACCCTAGACGATCGTCAGTTGTGCACCCAGACAGCTGGTTTCACTTCAGAGATCCCTTGCTAACCCAGCTAACCAGTGAAAAGCCTGCACTGATCGTTCCAACTGCGACAATCACTAATCATCAGTTATCAATGGCATTCATCACTCTCAGTCAAATGGGTTCTGACGAAAACCCTGCAATGAACTCACTGTTAGCTATTACTCATTTTATCACTGCCCTATCTAAACCCTGTCTGAGATCGAATGAGACTTACTTGTTATACTGCAATGTCGCAACACAGGTGACTAGACCACGTGACCAATTTGTCCTGTCTGACGCACAGACCGTCCTCTCTGTTCGAACGCTGTCGTCTGACTGAGAAACAGGCAGGCTCGTGCTTTCCCAAGCCTAGGTGACCTATTTTCCCTCATAACTAATAGCTTCATTGGGACACACGTAACATATTTAGACTGAGAAACGATCCATAAAAATGTCAAATTAAATAATGTCATTTAATTTCATGATTCGCGTCCATATTAATCCGGTAAATTACATTTAATATCGTATAGGCCCAGTTCCAAAAGTTCTCACTACGTGCGGGAGCGCTCCTCCCTCAGTCGACCTTGAAAACTCAGTATCGCCTATATATATATATATATATATATATATATATATATATATATATATATATATATATATATATATATATATATATATATATATATATATACTCCCGGCGGCTCTTTCGCTAGGCCACGGTAGGACGCCACCTTCCGGGTGGCTCCACATTGTCTCAGTGTAGTGCATTAAGGTAGACCACATTTTTGGTTTTGCCATTAGCAGCAAGTATGTACAGATTTTTGCCAGTTCCCACTCTGGAGCATCCAACATAGAACTGTCCATGAGAGAAGCAAGGAAACACCAGGCTTAGGCCAACCATCTTTAGGGACTGTCCCTGGCTTTTGTAGATGGTCATGGCAAAGCTCACTTTAACCGGAAACTGAAGTCGCTTAAACTCAAATGGTAGGTCAGTGGTGATGAGAGGTATCCTTGGTATAAAAACATCCTCTCCTTTAGCTTTTCCTGTCAGTATTGTAGCTTTCAGTACATGTGGCATCATGTTCTTCTTGTGAGCGACTCGTCTCTCATTTTGAGTATGATGTCTCGTTTCTCAAACACTTCACCGACAATCAGGATGGCTACTTCATCAACTACTGGAGCATTGAATCTTCTTTCATGTTCTCCCTTAGGGGTCGTGTCTGCTTTGATCCTGACTTTGTACTCGTCAGAAGGCATGTTTTCCAGGGCATTTTTAAATGACTGTACATACGTGTTGCGCTCATGCAGCATTTCTTGGATAGATAGGACAATGTCATGTCTGACACCTTGAATATTGCCACACCTGACAGTAGTCTGCTTTTCATGATCTCCCATGAAGTAGATTTGGAGGAACTTTGCCTGCTCATCTTCCATTGGTAAGAGGGATCCTGCTTTGTGATAGACTTGACCCTGGACTTTGAATGTTGGTATGTAAACGTGCTCACGAACTACTCTGGTAGCTCCAAAGGATGTCATCTGGAAGCATGAATTGTACTTCCGTATATTTTCCAAGAAGTGTTTTGACTCTGGTGTTGTTCACAGCATGAGAGTCTTCAATGGTTCTGGTGGTTTTTCCAAATTTGGCAGTCGTATTTTCCCATGAGAGCAGCACAATCCAGCAGATTCTCCTTTATACTTCTTTGCACCGCAGTGTTCACATTTCTTATCCATGTTGCCAATGACAACAGAGGCATACTTTTCATATTCTATCTCATTGTCATAGTTAAATGCTGCTCTTGCAAGTGGATGCCACTGTTTATAATTTCTCAGAATTCTGGATCCCGCAGCTCTCTGTCTATTAGCATTCAAACGAATTTTATGCACTTGATCATTTTCTAGAGAAGGCCCTTCTGCTGTTTGCTATCTGTCAGCATTAAGACGGGATTCCTTTTCCTGGTCTGTTTCCTGTGACCGACTTACGGCTGTTTGCTCTCTCTGAGCATTAAGATGGGATTCTCTTTCCTGATCTGTTTCCTGTGACCGACTGTCCGCTGTTCGCTCTCTCTGAGCATTAAGACGGGATTCCCTTTCCTGATCGGTTTCCTGTAACCGACTGTCCGCTGTTCGCTTTGGGCGGCTCATCCGCTAGGCCACGGTAGGACGCCACCCTCCGGGAGGCTCCACATTGTCTCACTGTTCAGTCCCCAAAACTTCTTCTTCCATCAATAGTTCATTAACGGTGTATGTAAGTTCCACCATGTTTTACACTACAATGGTACAGCAAAGTATATTTTTTTAGCATTAAACTGTTATTATTTTATTGTCTAATCATCACTACATATAACATCATCCATCATCACTACATATAACACCAACCATCATCACTACATATAACACCACCCATCATCACTTCATATAACATTATCCATCATCACTTCATATAACACCATCCATCATCACTACATATAACACCATCCATCATCACTACATATAACACCACCTATCATCACTACATATAACATCATCCATCTTGACTACATATAACACCATCCATCATCACTACATATAACACCATCCATCATCACTACATATAACACCACCCATCATCACTACATATAACAACATCCATTATCACTACATATAATAATCATCCATCATCACTATATATAACACCATCCATCATCATCACTACATATAACACCATCCGTCATCACTACATATAATAATCTCCATATCATATATCATCACTACATATAACACCATCGTCATCACTACAGATCGGTAAAGTAGTTTCTGAGAATCTCGTGCGGACACACATACACACAAACACACAAACAAGCACACACAGACATATTTTGTTTTATATATATATATATATATATATATATATATATATATATATATATATATATATATATATATATATATATATATATATATATATATATATATATATATATATATATACAAGGAAAGAAAACACAGTTCCCAAGCGCTTTCATGTAATTCACATCTTCAGAACTTAGAACTCGTGTTTTTTCTTTCCTTGTGGTTATCAGCATATACCTAAATCACCTTGCACCTACAGTGTGATATATATATATATATATATATATATATATATATATATATATATATATATATATATATATATATATATATATATATATATATATATATATATATATATATATATATATATATATATATATATATATATATAAATATAATAAATAATATATTTTTGGCAGAATATTTACGACAAGGAAAGGATACAACTTGAAGACCTACACCTTAAGATCAGAGACAAAGTAGAGAAACAGCAGGTGCAGGAACTTCTCCGTGTTCAGAAGAACCTCTTCAACACATACTGGGGCACGATAACTGGGAACACAGCCACAACCATAGGTGAAGAGCCGTTCAACAAAGCCAAGGTCCTACTCACAGCGTCTCAGGGTGGGATGCTGCAACTGATCTACCTCCTGGTGAAGGTGGGAGGTGTGGAAGTTGATACACAAGTGGATCCTACTAATGGCACGACTGCCATTCACCAAGCTGCCTCGCATGGCAAATCTGGTAGCGTCCTCCTCCTTCTGAGTCTTGGTGCTGACCCGCTACTCGTTGATCTATACAAGCAAACAGCTCCACATTTGGCTGCTATGTTTGGTCACCAAAAGGCCTTTGAGCTGTTTAGAGAGTTTCTAGATCATCAAGAGCCTTCCTGTAGAGCTGGAACTACTCCAACAGATGTCAAAAACAACTTCTCAAAGTACCTGAAGACGTATAACAAATGTGAATCAAACCAAGCACACGTAGAGAACAACCCGATAGATGCCACCATAAACCTTCTCAAACGTACTGATATTAAAAACTTGGTGAAAACTGCACCGAAGGTGACTGTTGATTACACTAAAAGTGAGGCCCAAGAAGTGAAGGAAGTCATAACAAAGGAGATGAAGGCAATTACAGACAAAGTTGCAGATATTGACAGTACGTACACTGGCACACTCACGCTGCTTGGGAGCACTGCAGACTCCACAAGGCTCTATTGTCCTGATGAATTTGATTTTAATCTTACACTCAAGAGCTTCTCTGACGTCACTGTTAGAATTATTAAACAACCAAAGAAGGATGTCTTGTTAAGCGGCCACAAGTTAAAAATTGACATTGAAACAGAAAACCCGAGTCTTCAGGGTAATAGGTTGATGAGTAACCTGTATGACCGAGTAAGAGAAAGCCTTAAGAGCTACGTACTGCAGGACGAAAGACTGAGCCTTGTGCCACCTGGTGTGACCAGGACGCAGGTGGGCCTGGCCCTGTCACTGGCTTGGCAGGGAAGTGAGTATCCCTTGCTGTTGGTTGACATTGACTTAGTTCCAGTACTATCTGTACTTTGGCCTAAGGAGATAATGAGACCACCCCTCACACCCGACGACTCACAAATGATCCACCTCAGTAACACCGAAGATGAAAAATGGCGCTGCAGCTTCGCCGCAACTGAGGTGGAGGTGGTGAAGAAGTTGGCTCCTCAGGAACGCCAAGTGTTTCTCACCGGCAAGACTCTCCTCTCCTACATGAAGGCTGAACCCTGGATGCCCAGAGACGTCAAGAACCAATTTTCTTGGTGGGACTCCCGCTACTGGAGTATCCCTATTCCTGCAGGATTTTGCTTCAAGAATTCCTTCCTGAAGCTGCTACAAGTGAAACGGGAGAAGAAAATCCAATGGAAGGAAGAGGATACAATGGCACACGTTATGAAGGTGTTTGAAGTAATGTGTCTGAAGACGGATGGTACTAAACATCTTGTGCCAGCCAAAGTTCATGCTTACTTCGGTGGAGACTATGAAAAGCCAAAGGTGGGTGAAGGAGCCCCGCATATAACTGAATTTCTCAAGAAGAGTCTCACGAAACTTTCAAAACCTTAATTAAGTTGGTTACCTGGGATTCAATTAAGACTTCCTCAAGCGTTTTTTTTATGTGGGTCGTGTGAAAACTGAACATTAAAATAAAGCATCAAATACAATTGTGAACTGTTTACATCACATCACGCCAAATGTGCATGGTCTCGAGCTCAGTATTATGACCCTATAAAGGTTGTGGAAGAATATCTCCCCAAGCCCAGGAGATTCCATGTTGCTACTCACAAGTCGTGTGACTCAAGTGAGATTGGTCATTGATTACATTGGTCAACAGCCAAAACGGTTCACATATGAGATCATGCTCACACAACTAATTTCATATTGCTGAATTCGAATCTGATATTTGTTTTGTTCTATCAGACCAGGTTTTATAAAAAAAAATCAATAGGTACAAATATTTAATATTCCATCAGGTGTCGTGCAAAGAATGAGATTATCTCATGTGACTGTGCTTTCATGACTAATTTCATATTAATGAATATTAATTGGATGTTTCATTCTACCATCAGACCTACTTTCTTAAAGAATAAAAAAAATAGTAAATATAGTAACATTATCGCGTCATGCAAGATACAATTTTAAACCTATCACAGATAAGCTCATAAAAAATTGTACCAAAAAACATAAGTTCAAATCCTTTATAATGACAAAATATGAAGTTCTAAAAGTGCTTCTGAACTTTACTCTTTCTCTTATACAGCTTGCTCTCTTCTCGTTGCAGTGTCCAGCAATAGTCGCCCATCATGTTAGGACTGAATTGTCCCTGATATCTGCTCTCCATTATGGCGATATCTTGATGAAATCTTTCGCCGTGTTCATCACTAACGTCTCCAAGGTTACCTGGGAAAAATTCAATATGAGAGTGGAAAAAATGCAATTTCAAGGACATCCTTGCTCCCAATGCATGATAATTCTGAAGCATGGTTGTTACGATTTCTTTGTAGTTGTCAGCACGATAGTTTCCAAGAAAATTCTTTGACACATTGACAAATGATTCCCATGCTTTTTTCTCCAGTGGGTTCAATGTTTTGGTGAATTCGCTATCATTAACTAGTATACGAATTTGTGGTCCATTCAAGACACCTGCTTTCAACTTGGCTTCGGAAATCACACCACCTAGTTTCTGAGATAAGTATAGAGTCCCAGCACCGAATTGATCCATAGCTTTGATGAAATTTTTAGCCAAACCGAGCTTTAGATGCAGTGGAGGCAAAAATATCTTTTCTGGATCTACAAGCGGATTGTGAGCACAGTTAAACCTTCCAGGCGCATCTCTTGGTCTTGTCGGCCAATCCTTTCTCACATAGTGCTCTGCATCAGCTCTGCTGTTCCACAAGCACAAAAAGCACATGTGCTTTGTGTAGCCACTCTGAAGGCCCAGTAGTAAACTGATGACTTTGAGATCGCCACATATCTTCCACTGGTGTTTCTCATACTCTATAGCGGCCAACAGAATTTTCATTGTTTCATAGCTCTCAGTCATTTTTGTTGCGTGTGCTATTGGGACAGATGGAAGCCGATTGCCATTGTGTAAAAGAACAGCTTTCAGAGAGTCTTTTCCTGAGTCTATAAACAGCCTCCAATCCTCTGTCTTGTATGTTTCAGACTTGCAGAGTTGTTGCATGAGAGATACTGCGTCCTCGCAATAACAAAGGTTGTTTGCCATCTTGAAAAATGCAGACAGCTGTCTATGTCGGTAACGCGCTGTAGTGATATGCACTCCATCTTCTAGCAGGTTACGCTGCTTTAGTCTGGATCCCAAAACTTCAGCCTTTTCTTTTGACAAGTTTAGGTCCCTGATGAGATCATGAAGCGCTTCTTGAGTAAATAGTTTAGGCCTGGTATTTTCAGAGTCATCCTGGTAGTCGTTTTCCATTGAGGTAGAGGTAGAATCGGAATCACTCAATTCTTGTTCAGTCGGTGGATTTGGGACTGGAAGTTCAGCACTGTGCGGTACTGGTCGGATTGCAGAAGCAATATTGGGGTACTGTACCTTGCCTCGTGTCTTGATTTTTATTCCCTTAATATTTGTGAGACAGAAGTAGCAGTCACTACTGTGGTCTTTAGGTTCACGCCATATCATTGGTACAGCAAACGGCATTCCTGAACTTCGTTTACCACACATCCACTCGCTCAGGTGGTTAACACAAGACTTACAGGCTACATGAGGTGCCCATTTCTTGTCTTAGTCACCCAAATGACATTTGAAGTAACTTTTGTAGTTCAGTCGAACAGCTTTTGTGATTGGTTTCTTGAGGCTACCAGGAGTGAAGGCACCACATATGTAGCAAAAACTGTCAGCACCGTTCACACACTTGCGACGTTCCATGTTTTGTTAATTTCAGAGTAATTACAAATGATGCAGGTGTAGATATGCAATATCATGAATCAGCAAACTGAAACAAACAAAAAAGCACAAATCAGGACAAAATAATTGCATAAGTGGAGCCAATGAGCATATAAATTACTGTATGAATAGCATGGTTCACTAAATATATAGATATGCTGGTTCTGGAAAACTGAGCCTGATACAGCTATACGAATGTCATAATTGAGTTCAGCACATACAATTACACTAGAATCAGACTGTTTTGATCCAGATCCATGAGAATTTTTTTTTATGTTGACCAGTGTTATTATTATTGTTGTATACTGATATGATACTTGTCAAAATAAAAATTATTTCAAGTACATATTACCAATTATTGATTACCTAAATACCCGAGTGCCAGTAATGTAAATAATCCACTGACAGATAGAGTAGCACGGTCACATCAAGACCAAATTTTATCATCTACAGACAATATGATACTCATACTTTACAAACATAGGTAACTAAGTTAAGAAATATGCAAAGGCTGCACAAAATGCAGAAAAGACGATTAAATTTATCTTATGATTATGACTGTTGCTTATCACCACTGCGTACATATTTTTCTCACTACTTAACAACATGACGTGTGTTGTTGAAATAGGATAAGTGCGTAATAAATGTATCGTGTCATAGTTGTACTGGAGGAAGGATGGTTATGGTACGTGGATGAGATCTTGCAAATGGCGTTACAAGTATGAAAATTGGCATAAACTTAAATAAGGGTTAATTATCAAATCTATCTGATTGGCCATTCAAAATTCCAAGATGGCCGCCAAATGTGGAAGTCAGATTTCCTTATTGTGTTCATCAATTCAGGTGATTCCATTGTTGATATCCCTATTTTGGGGGTCTGTGGAATCTGAATTTTGTGTTGAAAACTCTGAAATGGATGACAATCAAAGGAAACATGCTTATAAAGAGTGAATGTCAATGTACTACCAAGACACACTGGTGACAACACTGCTGTGAAACTCAGCATGGGTTTAGTGTCAGCTAGGTACGAGACTGATCGTAAAGATTAATATATACAAGTACCTAGTGATCCCATATGTTACCCAATCAGTCTCAAATAAGGTTAGGTAGCCGCATCTGAATTGGCAGGATGTGCCAGCGCGGGAAAGACGAGCCAAGGATAATGGGGTTAAAGTTATTCGGATGGTGTACAGATCGCACGGGACTTAAATGAAGGATCGGGCTAGGTGTAGGGCAAACAATTGCTTGAACCTAGTTGTATCCCATACAGGAAAGTACATATGATACAGAGTGGTAAAGGGATAAACCCTCGGCATTGTACCACAATGGCGATGAATATTGGTCCTAAAAGTAATCATGAAATGAAAACAAACTGGGCCAATTGCTGTCTATGTCAAGAAGATAAGAAGGGAGAACTTAAATATCCAAAGACTAGCCCTACTAGAAGAAAGGAAAATGGCTACAGCAAAATAGTCAAGATTATTCCTCTTTTCAACTCAGCCAAAGCCCTTCCAATAAGGCTTGATATGGAAAGACTAAATGATGGAGATGGTATTGTAGAGACATTGAGGAAAAATAATGAAAAATATCATGAGAGCTGTAGACTTAGGTTTAACGACACAATGTTGCAAATATCCCCAAAAGAGCAACTACCTCTGTAGTTAATAATAATAATAATAATAATAATAATAATAATAATAATAATAATAATAATAATAATAATAATAATAATAGTAGTAGTAGTAGTAGTAGTAGTAGTAGTAGTAGTAGTAGTAGTAGTAGTAGTAGTAGTAGTAGTAAGGGATCTCACAGCAAATATGTTGAAGGAAATCTGCCGGGACGTCATGGTAGAACCGACCCTCCTTCCACTGGATGGCGAGATCTTCCAACACAGGACTTCAAACACATCTAACGAAGCCCGTGTGGACGTCAGTGCTCGAGGATTCTGGACGCGGGGACAGCGAGCTTTCTTCGACATCAGGATTTTTGATCCCATGGCCGTTTGTCACCGTAACCTAGCTCTCGATGCTGCACATAGGAGGAACGAGAACGACAAGAGAAGGGCATATGGGGAGAGAATTCAAAATGTCGATCAAGGCAGCTTCACTCCGCTAGTGTTCACAACTTCTGGTGGGATGGGCCCAAGTGCAAGATGTTTCTACGCCAGACTCGCGGAGCTGATCTCCGAACAGAAGCAGCAGCCCAGAAGTTACGTTACAGCCTGGATGAGATGTCGACTGTCCTTCTCTCTCCTTCGGTCGGCTTTGCTCTGCCTCAGGGGAACAAGAGCTTCTGCCCCTACTCCGACAACTGCTGCAGATATTGACTATGAGGCTACAGTCACTGAATGCCGCATAGATCTGCGGCTCAACTAATTTAACACAGATAGGATAGCTTCTTATGTATTAGGATATTAAATATTAAGGTAAATAAATGGCGGCGAAGGTGTGGCTATTGGGGGAGGCTGAAGGCCACGTTAAAAAAAAAAAGTAGTAGTAGTAGTAGTAGTAGTAGTAGTAGTAGTAGTAGTAGTAATAGTAGTAGTAGTAGTATAATGGAGGTGGTAAAGGATGATGACAGGGCAGCAGCAGGGAACCTACAAGTGTGTGCTGGCCACCAGGCTGGTGGGGAGGCGGCCATTCACGCCATGAGATTGATATTTGAGCAGCGTGATTGTGAGGCCGTTCTTCTGGTGGATGCTTCAAACGCATTCAACATACTTAACCGCAAGGCTGCACTGCACAACATCAAGATCAAGTGTCCTAGCTTTGCGATGTATGTTGAAAATTCGTATAGGAATCCTTCAGACCTCTACATAGTAAACAACAAGGCTCTACGAGGTGATACCATCCTACAGTCGACCGAGGGAACAACACAGGGGGACCCCGTTGCAATGGCAATGTATGCAATAGGCCTATCAGTGCTCCAACAAGAAATAAAGTATGAAACAACTGGGGTCAAACAAGTGGCATATGCTGATGACCTCACAGGAGCAGGAAAAGTGGAGGACATCAAAAAGTGGTGGGACCTGGTAACATCGCGAGGTCCACATATAGGGTACCACCCTAACGCCAGCAAATCCTTCCTCATCGTGAAGCCAGATCATTATGATCGGGCTGTGGAGGTTTTCGGCGAAATTGAGGTCAAAATAACTAAGGACGGCCAAAGACATCTTGGCGCAGTAATTGGCACTACGGACTTCAAGACCCAGTACGTAGGGGGAAAGGTGAATGAGTGGGTTAGCGAAATCCATGCTCTATCGGAGATTGCTAACACAGAGCCACATGCGGCCTTTGCAGCATTCACACATGGAGTCAAGCATCGTTGGAACTACCTGATGCGTACCATCCCTGAGATCCGACCCCTCCTCCACCCTTTGGAAGAAGCAATCAGTGTCAAGTTCATTCCCAAACTAGTGAAACACCACGACTTAACCCTAGTAGAAAGAACACTTCTTGCACTTCCACCAAGACTGTGAAGGGATGGGACTAACTAATCCAGAGGAGATTGCTGACTCTGAACATCAAAATTCACTTAAGCTCACGGCAGCCCTCACTGACCACATAATAGCCCAGAATGCAACAGGGGAAGTGGACACCAGCGAAGTTACTAAGATCCGTAGGTCCATTACGACAGATCGGCAGCACTGCCAAAATGACATGTTGCAGCAACTATTGCTGCTGGTTCCAGAAAATTTGACAAAAAAAGTAGCTATAGCGCAGGAGGTGGGCGCCTCGAACTGGTTAACTACGTTACCGATAAGGGCAAATGGTTTCAGCCTTAACAAAAAAGAATTTACAGATGCCATTGCTCTAAGGTACGGTTTCCCAGTAGATGGTTTGCCCTCCCAATGCGTGTGTGGCTATTCCTATGATGGTGATCACGCCATGGTTTGCAAGAAGGGGGGCTTCATATGCATGAGGCATGACGAGGTAAGGGATCTCACAGCAAATATGTTGAAGGAAATCTGCCGGGACGTCATGGTAGAACCGACCCTCCTTCCACTGGATGGCGAGATCTTCCAACACAGGACTTCAAACACATCTAACGAAGCCCGTGTGGACGTCAGTGCTCGAGGATTCTGGACGCGGGGACAGCGAGCTTTCTTCGACATCAGGATTTTTGATCCCATGGCCGTTTGTCACCGTAACCTAGCTCTCGATGCTGCGCATAGGAGGAACGAGAACGACAAGAGAAGGGCATATGGGGAGAGAATTCAAAATGTTGATCAAGGCAGCTTCACTCCTCTAGTGTTCACAACCTCTGGTGGGATGGGCCCAAGTGCAAGATGTTTCTACGCCAGACTCGCGGAGCTGATCTCCGAACAGAAGCAGCAGCCCAGAAGTTATGTCACAGCCTGGATGAGATGTCGACTGTCCTTCTCTCCTTCGGTCGGCTTTGCTCTGCCTCAGGGGAACGAGAGCTTCTGCCCCTACTCCGACAACTGCTGCAGATATTGACTATGAGGCTACAGTCACCGAATGCCGCATGGATCTGCGGCTCAACTAATTTAACACAGATAGGATAGTTTCTTATGTATTAGGATTTTTAATATTAAGGTAAATAAATGGTGGCGAAGGTGTGGCTATTGGGGGAGGCTGGAGGCCATTTTAAAAAAAAAGTAGTAGTAGTAGTAGTAGTAGTAGTAGTAGTAGCATCTTAACTACTACTACTACAACATCTTTACTATATTACTATAGCATCTTAACTACTACAACATCTTAACTACTACTACTACAGCAACTTAACTACTACTACCACTACAATATCTTTACTATATTACTACAGCAACTTAACTACTACTACTACAACATCTTAACTACTACTACTACAGCATCTTAACTACTACTACCACTACAATGTCTTTACTATATTACTACAGCATCTTAACTACTACTACTACAATGTCTTTACTATATTACTACAGCATCTCAACTACTACTACTACTATTACTATAATGTCTTTACTATCTTGCTACAGCATTTCTACTGCTACTACAATATGTTCACTATATTACTACAGCATCTCAACTTCTACTGCTACTACTACACTACAACATGTTCAGTATGAAGCTGAGGAACAAAATTCCAACCTCACTTTTTTATATTTTGTAATCTCTCCCTAAATTTCAAGTTTAGGTCACCAGACGAACCAGATATTAATATTATTATTACTTTCAAAATGGATCGGGTTCAACTTGTCCAATTCAGAGAAGCTCTCAAGGAGTTGGAGAATCTGGAGGCTCTCCGGACTTCGTCTGTATTAAGCCTTCACCTCCCATCATCTTCCTCCCTGATACTCGTCAAAAATAGAATCAAGGATGAACAAAGCCGCGCGGCCAACATAAAGTCCGTTTCCAACCGCTCTTCAGTGCAAGAAGCACTGAAAAGCGCTGTGGATATGCTATCCACAGTCAATGCCATGCCACCCCATGGGCTTTTAGTGTTTTACGGCCAATCAGTTCTCAACAAAGCAACCGGCGAGGTGAGTCGCCTTCGCCGGACGTTAACACCTCCTCAACCAGTTCAAGAATTTAAATACGATGTCAGCAAGACATTCTCCACGCACTCACTGCACCAATTACTCATCTCCCAAGAGGGAGGCGTTGGCTACATCGTCATCGATGGGTCAGCGGTTGCCCTTGGAACGCTCTCTGAAAATGGACTAAAAGTCCACCACCATGAGAACGTGGACATTCCGAAAAAGCACGGCAGAGGTGGCCAGTCCGCTCCCAGGTTCCAGCGCATCCGCCTGGAAAAGAGACAATTGCTGGTGAAGAAAGTAATTGCTCTCAGCGAAGATTATTTTATGACTGAAAATAAGGCGACCGTGCAGGTTCAGGCCCTGGTGGTAGGGGGTCCTGGTCAGCTGAAGGACCAATTGGTTGAGCGTCTCCCTCAGCTCTTGAAGAGTGCTGTAAGATCTGTAATAAACACCTCATACTCCGGCCGTCAAGGTCTGAGGGAGGCCATCAATGGCACACGGGACCTCCGCCAGCACATGCTTTTGGAAAAGTCTAACACTGTCCTCAGTTCCATATTTGAAAAACTCAGGGTCGATGAACCGGACATGGTCTGCTTTGGTGATGAAGTTCGAGCGGCCATGGAGGATGGTGCCGTCAAAGTTGTCGTGCTATAGGACGAGTCCCCTGAACTCGCCTATTTTACAGAAAACTGTCCCGAGGGGACTGAGTTAATGGCGATACCCAACACAACTAATAATACCCAAATGCTTATAAGCACGTTTGGGGGGATAGCGGCCTTAAATAAATACCCAAGAGCCGTCCCAAACGAAGAAGAGGCCGAGTGAGGCAAAAAAATAAAAAAATAAAAAATAAATAAATAAATAAAAAAATAAAAAATAAATAAAAAAAAATGTAAACAAAAATAAAATAAATGTTTATTTTTACTTTTATAAATAACAGGACTTTTCTTACTAAAACTAGTCGTTCTCAAATAGCCACTTAAAATGTACCAAAATGAACTTCACATAAGAAAGTAAACACCACCATTAACATTTCATTACAATAACAAACAATATCTTCCTTTCACTCCTATGATATACCTTACTTTAATACATATTATACATATCAATGTATAGTCAATAATATCCAAAACTATTACTCTTTATCTTTATTTCACTAAACCTAATGAATATATATAGTAAGCGTAGGTAACATCCTATTAAATATATATAGTGAGCGTAGGTAATACATCTAGCAAACCAAAACAATTACACAAAAGATAAGTATCTAAGCTAAGACAATGTTAACTAATTATCACTGGGACCTAACCTAACCTAACCTAACCTAACCTAACCTAACCTAAAATAGCCTAACATAACATAACATAATGTTACGGTCGTCCCCCTATTGTATTTAGTTTCTGTTGTTTCCCGTTTTTCTTTAGAATCGAATTTCAAAGCCTATGGTAAAGACTTTGAAAAAGTTCTTGATTATTTTATATAAGTATGTATACTAGTATTTGTTTCATTATGTAAACTTTGTAGAATGTATTCTTATTTTTTATACAGTTATGAAAGACTGTAAGAAGCAGTTGTGAAGCATAAAAGGAATTAGAAATTATATGTTGATGAAACAAGAAAGCATTGGAACATTGTTTTGGTTCTGGTTGCTCTCTCTGTAG
>NW_024740584.1:0-2500 GCF_018991925.1 Homarus americanus | reverse complement strand
ATCATTTTAGTTAAGACGCAAAGACAAATCCCCGCTTCTCACTCAATTTAGGTAATGCAGTTGTTAGTAAACTGCTTCCCGCCTGAGTTAATGTGTATGAACATAACACTCTTACACCTGCTGTGTGTGTGCACTGTGCCGCACAGATGTCCCTCTTATATATCTGGACAGATATATTTACTTTAATAATTTATCTATTCAGGTAATTAGGTAACAATTCATATAATCTTCTTATTTGTTTATTTCGAACATTATATCCAGCATTTTGAGCGAGTACACGTAATGAAATATGATTTATGTATTTGATAATGTTTTTCGAATCAATTTCCAAGAAGGATTACTTGTATATTTCATTCATAATCCTTGGTTTTAACAAAATTAACATATGTGTCAAACAGATGAAAAAAAAAAACGGGTTTTACCAGGAAATAGATGTTTAACAGTCAATAAGAAAGCCTACAGCTACCTTCCTTATGTAACGCTGAAGGCTTATCCTCGGTATGTAAGATTATACGCTGTGAGACTTACAGCTAAGACTCCTGGAGTGAGCTTTAGTTAATGACAAAGTTCATAAGTGACTGGGGGGTGAGTGGTGGCCAAGACGTGGAGGAGAGGAGTGAGTGGTGGCCAAATCATGGTGGAGGAGGGAGGTGAATGGTGGCCAAGACATGGAGGAAGGAAGTGCGTGTGGCCAAGACGTGGAGGAGGGAAGTGCGTGTGGCCAAGATGTGGAGGAGGGAGGTGAGTGATGACCAAGACGTGGAGGAGGGAGGTGAGTGGTGGCCAAGACGTGGAGGAGGGAGGCAGTATGTGGTGGCCAGACATGGAGGAGTGGTGAGTGGTGGCCAAGACGTGGAGGAGGGAGGTGTGTGGTGGCCAAGACGTGGAGGAGGGAAGTGAGTGTGGCCAAGATGTGGAGGAAGGAGGTGAGTGTGGCCAAGATGTGGAGGAAGGAGGTCAGTGATGACTAAGACGTGGAGGAAGGAGGTGAGTGGTGGCCAAGACGTGGAGGAGGGAGGTGAGTGGTGGCCAAGACGTGGAGGAGGGAGGTGTGTGGTGGCCAAGACGTGGAGGAGAGAGGTGAGTGGTGGCAAAGACGTGGAGGAGGGAGGTGTGTGGTGGCTAAGACGTGGAGGAGGGAGGTGTGTGGTGGCCAAGACGTGGAGGAGGAGGTGAGGTGGCCAAGACATGGAGGAGGGGGAGGTGAGTGGTGGCCAAGACGTAGAGGAGGGAGGTGAGTGGTGGCCAGGGACGTGGAGGAGGGAGGTGTGTGTGGTGGCCAAGACCTGGAGGAGGGAGGTGTGTGGCCAAGACGTGGAGGAGGGAGGTGTGTGGTGGCCAAGACGTGGAGGGGAGGAGGTGTGTGGTGGCCAAAACGTGGAGGAGGGAGGTGTGGTAGCTAAGACGTGGAGGAGGGGAGGTGTGTGGTGGCCAAGACGTGGAGGAGGGAGGTGAGGGTGGCCAAGACGTGGAGGAGGGAGGTGAGTGGTACAAGACGTGGAGGAGGGAGGTATGTGGTGGCCAAGACGTGGAGGAGGGAGGTGAGTGGTGGCCAAGACGTGGAGGAGGGAGGTGAGTGGTGGCCAAGACGTGGTGGAGGGAGGTGTGTGGTGGCCAAGACGTGGAGGAGGGAGGTGTGTGGTGGCCAAGACGTGGAGGTAATACTCACTACTTCTTCCTCAATTAAAAATTAAAAATTATTTATTCCAGAAAAATATAAAATAAGACTGAAATAAATTTAGCATTGATGTATGGTAGAATCAGTACCGGTATAGAGCGAATAACATCAGGTATAAATTAATAAGGTAAAACATTGAGTTATTTAATTGTAAGTAAACACACGAAATGTCACTTATTTAGGTGTTTAAAGAACATTAACTCCTGGAGATGTTTATATTAGAAGTGACATAAGTCATCCCCACCCCAGTCCAGGAATGTCCCTCTCAGGACTCACATAAATCCCTAATATTTCATATAATCAGTTATAGTACATAGTTATATTCTAGATGCAAAATTTCTATATTTCTTTAATATTTCATCTATTTTCCTATTTTTAAACATCCACTCTATTTGCTTGGGGACATTATTTATATGGGCATTTCTATATACATTAAGCAATGGGCTTTCCAGTATATAATGTGGCTGGGTATGGGATCTGGGTGTTCTACAAACTCTACATTCTTTATCCTGTTCACTTCTCTCAGCTCCAAGTTCCCAATAATATTTATATCCTAATCTTAACCTCATATACACTGAATCTTTCCACCTACTTCCATCTTTCCCATATGTAAATTTTGTGTTCATGAGAACATGGTGGTAATGTTTCATTGTTTCACTTTTCTCGTATATTTCATTCCTTTTGAAATTATCTTCTATTGATTGTATTTTCCGTAATTTGCTCCTTAATTGTTTCAAGGTTTTAGTACATATTATGTCGATCTCGGCCTTTTCCGTGGCTCTTTTTGCTATTATATCTACTGCTTCATTAAGACCAATGCCT
>NW_024740583.1:0-4567 GCF_018991925.1 Homarus americanus | reverse complement strand
TCTCATTTACTACATCATTGTCAGAGAAAGAGATCGCCGAGGTGTCCTCATCACCCTTGTCATGCTTGGCTCAGACAACTGTGACACTGATCATGGACTTGTCAGATCCAAGCTCTCACTTCACATTGCCCAAAAACGGCGAAGGCAGCAAGCCTCCAGAATAGTACTAAGCATCTGGAGGATCCAGTGGCAGCATATGCTTTCAGAGAGCAGCTCGAACATGGGCTTATAAACAACCCCAGACTGGTTTGATGAAAACGACGCAGCAATCACAGTACACATCGATAATAAACGTGCAGCTTTTGCTGACTGGCAGAACAACCCTCAGTCTCGGACTGAATCTGATACCTTCCGCAAGAAGAAAACAGCAGCCTAACAGGAACTTCGCAAACTAAAGAACGGCTGGCTTAAAAATAAAGCATGTGAAGCACAAAAACTTGCAGATCAGCACAAAATGAGCAAATTTTTCATTTCCACACTAAAACATTTTGTGGGCCAGTCACTTGTGGCACAGCCCCCCTTCGCTCATCTGAAGGGTAACCACATAAATAAAGACGACGAAGGCCTCCTTCAGCGCTGGAAAGAGCACTACCATTCATTGCTCAACCGAAACACTGATGTGGATGTCCTGACTACCCAGCAGGTCCCTCAGGTACCTGGATGAGGTAGCTACTGCCATCAAACAGATGAAAAATAACAAAGCCTCAGGGCCTGATGGAATCCCAGCCAAGGTGTATAAAGCAGGAGGACCTCTACTTACCAGCCGTCTCCACTCTCCCCTGGAGAATATATGGGAAAAGGAGGAAATCCCCTAAGCTCTTAATGACGCCTCCATTGTCAATATTTATAAAAACAAGGGGGACCGGTCAGATTATGGTAACTACCGTGGAATGTCGCTGCTCTCCATAGCTGGCAAGATTATTGCCCGACTCCTCCTGAACAGACTTCATCCTGAGGCGGAAAACTTCCTCCCAGAATCACAATGTGGGTTTAGACCATCACGTGGCACCACTGACATGGTCTTTGCTGCTCGCCAGATACAGGAAAAGTGCAGAGAACAGCGTCGTCACCTGTACATGGCTTTCAACGACCTAACCAAGGCCTTCAATTCGGTCAACAGGGAAGCCCTCTGGTGGACCCTCAGCCGTTTTGGCTGCCCACCAAAATTCATCGCCATTGTGAGGCAACTCCACGATGGCATGAACGGCAGTGTCCTGCACAACGGCACCCAGTCAGAGTTCTTCCCCATCCAAACAGAGGTTAAACAAGGGTGTGTACTGGCACCAACTCTCTTTTCCATCTTCTTGGCTGCCTTCCTTACTCATGCCAGTGCCAATTTAGCCAGCGGGGTGGACATCGAGTACCGGGTAAAGCGGTCTTTTCAACATACGACGACTCCAGGCAAGAACAAAGGTGTTGGCAGCTTCCATTACTGAACTTCATTATGCAGACGACCTCACCCTTGTTGCTCACACTGACCTACAGGAGATCCTTAACACCTACATAGACGCGTATGCACACTTTGGCCTTGAGGTGAATGTAAGTAAGACTCAGATTCTCTTTCAATCTGCCCCTGGTTCAGACACATCTCCACCATCGATCCAGCTTCACGGTACTACACTCTCTAATGTTGCCCACTTTCGGTATCTCGCCTGACTTTCCACCACCGCAGACATCGATGAAGAAATTCAGCATGGATCAGATGTGCATCTCACGCCTTGGGAGCTGAAATTATCCACAAAGTTGCACATATATCGAGCAGTGGTCCTGCCCACCCTACTATATGGCAGTGGGACATGGATCACATACAGGAGGCACCTCAAGGCACTTGAAAACTTTCACCAACGTAGTCTACGTTCCATCCTCCGGTTCGCTGGGAAGACAAGAGAACAAATGCCAGTATTCTTGCTGACACCAACTGTAGGAGCATCGAGGCTACCATTATCCATGAACAACTACGTTGGACTGGCCATGTTGCCCGCATGGACGACAGTAGACTGCCAAAGTAGCTACTTTACAGTCACCTAACGAATAGTAAACGTAACGCTGTCGGACAATTGAAAAGGTATAAGGATAGTCTTAAGACAAACCTGAAAAGGTGACAAATCGACCCCCTCACCTGGGAGTCGATTACTCCACATCGTAACGCTTGGAGGAGCACCACACGGGAAGGTGTCAATATTTTCAAGTTAGCCCGACTGCAAACCGAGGCAGACAAGCGCCAACGTCGGAAAGACGCTGCCACCGCCCCCTCCCGCACTAGATGTAGCCCTACATATGTGCAACGAATGTGGACGACGCTGCCGGTCCCGTATTGGGCTCTTTAGTCACCTCAAAACTCACTAACCTAGTTGACATCCCCAATAACCCATATCATTTTACCATAACTGGTTGATCGTCATACTCGATTCCGAGTGACTGCAAAGTAGTAGAAGTGTCTTATTACAATACTATAATCACTATATAATCATACTTACAGAACCTATCATACACAACACCCCAAACCGGATATATTCCAGCAGGATATATACAAGTAGAGTATAACCCATTAGTATACTCAAAACACCATCATACAATAATTATACCAACCTATAAGACCACATCCATATCCTGTGTGTGTGTGGTATGATCAACTCACCAAGCCTTTAAATTATAGGGAAGTCTTATATTATGGGATGTAAATTATATATGGTTTTTGTTATAGCGTTTTATTATAGTGTGTGTGTGTGTGTGTGTGTCTCACTCTCTCTTTCCCTTCATCCTCCCCCTCATCTCTCTCTCTCCCTTCATCCTCTTCATTTCTCTGTCCCCTTATCCTTATCCTCCTCCTCCTTCTCTCTCCCTCAACTTTGTTTTCTATCACCTCCATTTCTTTTTTACCTTCTTTATCCTTCCCTTTTCTCTTCCTCCTCCTCTTTTCTTGTACATTATTTCTCTTCCTTCTACTTCCCCCTCCATCACCCCCCTTCCCCCTCTCCTCCCACAAGAAATACGTGACTACTACACTAATTCCCTTTCCCCACACCCCGTCCCCCTACCTCCCCCCTCCCTTCCCCCTCGTCTTGGAGACATACGTGACTACAACACTGACTCAGCCGCTCTGTCTCCTCTTCCTCCTCCTCCAGTCTCATCTTCCTCTTCCTCTTCTTTTTCACTTCCTTCTCCCCCTCTCTCTTCCTTCTACTCCTCCTCCCCCTCTCTCTTCCTTCTCTTCCTCCTCCTCCTCCTCTACCTGGTTCGTGATAATCAGGACACAAAACCAGGTTAATTGTTTTTGTTGATACATTTTTAAATAAATATTAGTGGAGATAATTAATTAACCTGTGGTGTACCTGTGTGGGTCTCTCTCTCTCTCTCTCTCTCTGTGCTGAATAAAATCATCCGGTGTTGGTTTTATAAAATATTAAATTGGTATTGTCAACACCTGCGTTACTGTAACCTGTAGGTACCTGTATTTTATGGTACAGTCACTATATGGAAATTACTGTAATGTACCTGTATTTAATAGTACTGTCACTATATGGGACTCACTGTAACCTGTAACTGTATTTTATGGTACAGTAGCTATGGTAATAATTGTAGCTGTATTTCAAGGTACAGTAACACCATGGTAATAACTGTACCTGTACCTGTATTTCAAGGTACAGTAACACTATGGTAATACCTGTAGCTGTATCTCAAGGTACAGTAACACTATGGTAATACCTGTAGCTGTATCTCAAGGTACAGTAACACAAAGGTAATAACTGTACCTGTAGCTGTATTTCAAGGTACAGTAACTATGGTAATAACTGTACCTGTAGCTGTATTTCAAGGTATTTTATCAATGTTCCTACCTTACACCCTTCCCTCCCTGTCTCTTCTCTATTTCCCGTTATTTCAATTTCACACTCTCCTCCCCATGAATATTTTCCATCCCTCCCCTCCCCACTTTCTGCTACTCCCTTCTCCCCTTTCCCATCTCCTCTCCTTGTCCCCCTCCTCCTCTTTCCTCTCTGTCTTCCTCTATTCCTCTCCTTTA
This sequence comes from Homarus americanus, assembly GCF_018991925.1. Lineage (NCBI taxonomy): Eukaryota > Metazoa > Arthropoda > Malacostraca > Decapoda > Nephropidae > Homarus > Homarus americanus. The sequence continues at coordinate 546 of NW_024740583.1, read as the reverse complement.
ATCTCTTCTATCCTCCCCACACCCCTTTATTCTTCTCCTCCCCCAAGACCTTCCTTATCCTCCCCCAAGACCTTCCTTTTTATCTCCCCACTTCCATCCTCCCTTCCCCCCCCCACCTCCCCAACCCACCTACCTCCTCTCCCCAAGGACAGCACCATTAGCCACGGACTGGGCCACCTGCGGCCACACTCACACGGGCCACTCCGACTGTACCGGTCCATAAACAGTGAGACAAACTGGAGACAATCTTCAGTGTTAGTCTGGGCTATTACCACCCAGAGAGAGAGACAGAGAGACAGAGAGAGAGAGAGAGAGAGAGAGAGAGAGAGAGAGAGAGAGTGTCAGGGTAGGCAAGGGCGACCATTTTTTTTTTGCAACATTGCCACAACTGAAATATTCTGTCCTCAGCTTCGCCTCCTGTCCTCATATTGTCCTCACTCAAGATGGTAGTAGGAAGCCTCGCCTCCTGTCCTCACATTGTCCTCCTCATCCACAAGAGAAAAGTTTGACGGTGAGGTTTTCTTTAGATAGATGGAGAGAGAGAGA
>NW_024740582.1:0-7500 GCF_018991925.1 Homarus americanus | reverse complement strand
TCGTACCTATGACAGCTTCAGGTCACTGTATTAATTGTTATACAGTAATACCGACTGACCATATTAGTCACTAACTGATGATAGATTCCAACAAAGTGGATCACATCAGCGTGTTGTTGTGATCAAAGTAGTAGCGGTTTATCTCAAGTGATGGAGGGTGGCCGGCCGGGAGTCCATCTCGTCCAGCTGTTTGTGTATGGTATGGAGTTGCCGCCAACACAACGAGGTGAGAGACGGAGGGAAACAACAAAAACCTCACTATTCACACTCGCCAGCCTTTAGCCCTAAGTATGATACTCGATTGATATTCCTCACTAAGCTTTATCTAAAGTGGTAAATATAATAATAAACTCAATGGCCCATACTGGCTGTTAACACACCTAGTTCTGTGATCTATTTAAACAAAGGTTTACTTCTCTCCATACCTAACAAACAACCAGCTTTATCAAAATACTTTAATTCAATATGTTTTCCTTTAACAAAACATCCTTAAAACGCGAAAATAACCGATATATTACGACTATATTTGGCATAATCGACGGTGCCATATTGACCCACATACGCCGAGATATTGCAAGGTTATGTAAGGCAACATTAATGACGTGAATATAACACACAGTCATATCTACAAGAGCCTCAATATATATTCTGACCCAGGAACGTCAAGCAGAGGTGATCCAGACCATAGAACAGATATTGGAGATGATTAGAATTGATTAAGGAAGGCAGATTGGTGCTGAGGTGAATGTTGTACAGTACATATCCGTGGATCCGTTTGTTTTTGGAAGTAAATATTACGCGTTGAGAAAATAGGTAAACCTACAGTGATTTACTTGCATTATGATAGTGTATAATGTATCATAGTATCTTTGTATTTGTTGTTTTACAGTATAAACAGATGTTCTTCAGTCTACAATTATTCACTTTTATTTGGAGACGTCTTCAATGATAAGCTTAGCAACAGGAAAACAATTAGACCATTTAGTTAGGTGATAAAATTGGTCCTGCATCCAAATATAATTGTTTCGTTTTATGTTCATGAATATCAATCATATTTGCGCTGTTTCTTACGATTTTCTTAACTCCTAGAATGGGGAAGCTCTTGTGAATTATACAAGTTTTTATGTAAATTCAACCACAAATAAACAGCCAGAAATGTGTCAGTGTACTAAGTGATGCAGTCAATGTATAATTTGTATCAGAAAGACAAACATTCAAAATATTTATTCACTGACAATTGACGTCCGATATTATCGGAAATATAACGCGGATTTCTTATGTATTGACTTATCTAATTCTGAAATGTTACTGAACACTTAAGTGAATGGAAAGATTTCAAAAGTGATATGTATTAGCGTCAAACATTTTCACTAATAATTACTGTACTCGCTGTCATGACAAACGGATGAACTTAACTGTCTAATTTACGTCATTATTATTTTCCATGGCACTACAAACAATATTTTTGGTGTTTGATAAACTGTACTTCGAGGAAGATGACTGTAACATAGTGTTGGTATACTGTGAATGTCTCTGTATACCAGAGGTCCTCTAATACTGTTGGTGGCGGCCATAACCGAGCACGTCGCTGGCCACACAACCAAACATATTTAAACATTTAAAAACAAGAATATTTTTGTATATAGGTATACTCATCCCGCTAACTTTCTTCTGTCAAATTATTGATCACTTTAAGTTAACAGAGAAACAGTTGAGGACAATACTCCAAATATTCCTTCCTAAAACTGTTGTGGATGATGAGCTGCATCATTATGAGCTGCATCATTATGAGCTGCATCATTATGAGCTGCATCATATGAGCTGCATCATATGAGCTGCATCATTATGAGCTGCATCATTATGAGCTGCATCATTATGAGCTGCATCATTATGAGCTGCATCATTATGAGCTCCATCATTATGAGCTGCATCATATGAGCTGCATCATTATGAGCTGCATCATTATGAGCTACATCATTATGAGCTGCATCATTATGAGCTGGCATCATTATGAGCTGGCATCATTATGAGCTCCATCATTATGAGCTGCATCATATGAGCTGCATCATTATGAGCTGCATCATTATGAGCTACATCATTATGAGCTGCATCATATGAGCTGCATCATTATGAGCTGCATCATTATGAGCTGCATCATATGAGCTGCATCATATGAGCTGCATCATATGAGCTGCATCATTATAAGCTGCATCATTATAAGCTACATCATATGAGCTGCATCATATGAGCTGCATCATATGAGCTGCATCAACCTATTTTTCAAATACTCACTAAAATAAACTGGACTTAGTAATGGTACACAGTGATTTACATCGTAATATTATACTGGAGATAAACCGTAAGTTATGACGAGATGTTAACACGACCTTCAAACAGAGACGCGTCCATTTGGAGGGTTGTAGGGACCCACCTTCATATACTGTACATTTTACACCATTTAAAAATGAGATCACTAAATTTTATGGAGCGTTGACCGCGGGGTTGCACACAGCTACACCGTCTCTTCTCCAAGTACACCAACAGATCTCTGTCTTGTTAGTATTAAGAGTTACATTTAAACCTAATTTAATCTGATCCACCCAAACCCACCTTAACCTGTTCCACCCAAACCGAATCCATACTAATCTAACCAACCCTAAACCAACCTAACCTAACCTAACTTAACATGTCCCACGCTTACCTAAACTAACCTTCCATCCTAACCTAACCTAAGTTAACTTACGTTAAACCTGATGAAGTTTTCGATGTTTTTTAGCAGATTTGAAAAAGAAGATGAAGCAGTTTGTTAGCCAAGTTTACTGTATCAACAAAACATACGAAAAATCCTCTAACTACACACACAATTTATAGTGTATGATAATCTATTAGGCTTGTGTACACACTGGCGGAGCAACGATTTACTAATGGGGGCACTCGTCAGCTGGGAGGGGGCACTCGTCAGCTGGGAGGGGGCACTCGTCAGCTGAGAGGGGGCACTCGTCAGCGGGGGAAGCACTCGTCAGCGGTGGGAAACACTCGTCAGCTGGGGAGGGAGCACTCGTCAGCGAGAGACACTCGTCAGCAGGGCTTACTCGTCAGCGGGAAACACTCCTCAGCGGGGAAAACACTAGTCAGCAGGAAAGTACTCGTCAGTGGGGAAAACACTCATCAGCGAGGGAAGCACTCGTCAGCGGGAGAAACACTCGTCAGCGGAAATACTCGTCAGTCAGGGAAAGCACTCGTCAGCAGAGAAACACTCGTCAGCTAGGAAAGCACTCGTCAGCTGGGAGGAAGCGCTCGTCAGCTGGGAGGAAACTGCTCGTCAGCAGAAACACTCGTCAGGGGAAGCACTCGTCAGCGGGGGAAACACTCGTCAGCGGAGGGAAACACTCGTCAGCTAGGAAAGCACTCGTCAGCTGGGAGGAAGCACTCGTCAGCTGGGAGGAAACACTCGTCAGCGGGGGAAACACTCGACAGCGGTGGGAAACACTCGTCAGCGGTGGGAAACACTCGTCAGCGGGGGAAGCACTCGTGAGCGGGGGGAAACACTCGTCAGCGGGGGAAGCGCTCGTCAGCGGGGGGGCACTCATCAGATTTTCATCATTAGATCTTTATAGGTAACACTGGGTCTTTATCTCAGGTGTATTATATTGTTCCACCATGTTACCGAAAAGACAATATAGTTACATCAGTTTATATAAAATGGCAGACTTATCACTGGTAAAGTTTTTATTTTTTTTTAATTATTATACACAAAGTGAAGGAAGATCAATCATACCGACAACAATACAGAAAACAGCAATAACAACAACAAGCTACACCTAAGACTCAACATACTGTACCATCGGTGTAGTAAATCAAGAATAAAGTTCATCTCCTCAAAACGAAAAGTTCTACAAAATTTAGTGGGTAAGTATGGCATGAAAGCGGCACTTATGCAACAAGAAGCAACAGGTCTGGTATTTACGTTAGAGTCTACAGCACCTCCAACATTTCTGCCACAAAAACTCCTGGAAATGTTCCTCTGCATATTCCCGGACGCTGAGCCCCTCTTGTCTTGCTGGACGGCGGAGGACGTGTGTGTGTGTGTGTGTGTGTGTGTTTTCATACTTTCCCTTGGTTGACCGATGTTGTAATGGGCAGGATGCTCACATCAGAAGCGAGTGGTACCGGGTTCGATTCTTTACGCCTCTTGACCTCTGTCTACCCAGCAGAAGTTGGGAGCCTGGACGTTAATCGAACTGTGGGATAATGGTTAGTCAGTGCAGTTAGCAAGATGTCAGCTTTTTTGTTGAACTATTGCTGGACACTGGGTCACACAGCTCGTTAACTTAGGGTGTGGTTATTGTATTATCAACAGCTTCTAATTCACGCTTAGGTGGTCCTAGGGCCGGCCAGTCTCTAACACGAGCGGCCATCAATATCCAACTCGTCTTCACTCTGTTCCTCCACTCTACCATCACCACACAGTGTCATTCTCTCCCCGTCCACCCTCACGACCCACTCCACCCTCACTACCCGCTCCATCCTCACGGCCCACTCCACCCTCACTACCCTCTCCATCTTCACGGCCCACTCCACCCTCACGGCCCACTCCACTCTCACCGCCTGCTCCATCCTCACAGCCCATTCCACCCTCACAGCCCGCTCTTCCCACACGGCCTACTCCACCCTCACGGCCCGCTCCATCCTTACGGCCCACTCCACCCTCACGGCCCACTCCACTCTCACCACCCGCTCCATCGTCACGGCTCACTCCACCCTCACGGCCCGCTCCATCCTTACGGCCCACTCCACCCCCATGGCCCGCTCCATCCTCACAGCTCACTCCACGGCCCACTCCATCTTTACGCCCCCCACTTCCACCCTCACATGGCCCACTCCACCCTCACGGTCCACACTCCACCTCTTACGGCCCACTCCACCTCACGGCCCACTCAACCCTCACGGCTAACTCCACCTCATGGCTCACCCCACCATCACGGCCCACCCACCTCACACTGACCACTCCATCCTCACGGCCCACTCCACCCTCGCTGCCCGCTCCACCTCACGGCCCATTCTGCAGCCTCACGGCCCACTCCACCCTCACGGCCCACTCAACCCTCACGGCCCATCTAACCCTCACGCCCACCCCACCATCACGGCCCACTCCAACCCCGCTGACCACTCCATCCTCACGGCCCACTCCACCCCTCGCTGCCCGCCCACCCTCACACGGCCCACTCCAGCCCCCACGGCCCGCCCACCCTCACGGCCCACTCCAGCACTTCACTGACCACCCATCCTCACGGCCCACTCCACATTCACGGCCCGGCCCCACCACGGCCCACTCCCACCCCTCACGGGGCCCACTCAACCTCACTGACCACCCATCCTCACGGCCCACTCCACATCCACGGCCCGCTCCACCCTCACGGCCCGCTCCACCCTCACGGCCCACTCCACCCTCACTGACCACTCCATCCTCACTGACCACTCCATCCTCACGGCCCGCTCCACCCTCACGGCCCACTCCGACTGCTCCGTGTGAGAGCTTCCAACTCCACTTGTAGTTAAGATTCATTTGGAATATAAAACACTTTTATATCCTGCAAAAATTATAAACAAAATACTTGACATAAGAATATTTTTACCTCCCGAGAAGCTTGTGGCTCGCGCCCTTGAACTAAGAAGTATTCATCTGAAAATATGGAAATGGAAATCGAATTAAAAATCAAATCCGTTACTGGTTGAATGTTAACTCTTTTACATTATATAATTAAGAACAAAATAATTTTTTAATCACCCTAAAGGATTCATTAGCAGAGCACGTCTTGATGTTGTATATTTTGAGTAATACTTGCTAACACGTTCATGTATATATCGTGACGTTGATCCTCCCCTGTCTGCTGGGTTATGCCACTCAGGCCAACATGCAACAGTGAGTCAGAACTAAAGTGATGGTGTAATGGTGAACGTTATGGTGTTGCCAGGTTTACTCCTCCACAATATATGATAACATGACTAAAAAGGAAGAAGAAACATTTTGCCTTTTTTCTGAGAGTAGTTAAAGTTCCCAAGATCAATGACGTAAGACCAATGAGGTGTGACAGAGAGACAGGTGTTATCATTTATGAGAACAGAACTGACGGGAAATGTACTCATGTAAAATATACCTTAATAAGTCATAAAAATGAAACAGTTCTTCCGCTTCATATGCAGTAAAGTTTAGTTGACTTTGTGCTGCTGTCATAACCATTTTACCCACACGTCCTTTGTACCGGCGGCTGATATTTTAATTAACAATTCAGCATTTAAAGTGTTGTCTGGTTACCGCAGCTCAGATTACAGGCATGTTATCCTCAAGCCACAGGGAAGGAGGTGTGAGTGTTTGTGTGTGTGTGTGTGTGTGTGTGTGTGTGTGTGTGGTTACCAAAGTCAATTTTTATGTGGCACCTATATATATATATATATATATATATATATAACTGTGTAGAGTTGTCAGGTCTCGCTGGAGCTTCATGCTGGAGGCGTCTCATTATTTCAATCTTTACTCTTTTTATCTTTTACTCTGAGTGTCTTATACCACACTCACCTCACACCGCAAACCTCTCACCTGACACCTTTCACCTGACACCTCGCACCCCATTACCTGCTTCATTGTAACAACAATACACAGTGAATGAGATTGACGAAAACATACAAGCTAATATACTCTCCATTATACCTTGACATAGCGACATACTGTGCTCTGTCATACCAGTTTTTAATTACTCTCAGTTTTCAGTGGTACAGTCGCCTCTCCTCCTGAACCACGAACCCCGAGATTCAGAGTCGTGAATCCGAAGCATTTGTGGACAGAATAATGCATCAGTGTCTACTGCTTCGGGTTCATGAGTCTGAATCTCGGGGTTCGTGGTTCAGGAGGAAGGGCAACAAGCCTTTTGTGGGTGACTTTATCATATATATTTTCCAAATGAATTACTCAGCCAAAAAATTGGTCTTGAATACGACTAACTTCTTTTCTAATATTGTATGAACCTAAGCAGTAAACACTGATGTATTATTCTGCTCATAAATGCTTCAGATTCAAGAGTCTGAATCTTGGGGTTCGTGGTTCATCACCTGCAGCAACGACAATTATGAACAAATTACCTGACACCTAACACACCTAACATGTGCACCTAACCTGACCTAACGTAACCTATCCTGACCTGACATGACCTGACCTGACCTGACCTAACCTGACCTAACCTAACCTAACCTAACAGCTAACGCCTACTGCTGTGGAGTGCTCTCTTTCCAGCCCTAAGCCTTAAGTTTTCAGTTCGTTTTCTTCTCCATTCATATCATTCCATTTGTTGCATAAAAACCACGACCAGCTTAATCCTTTACTCCATTTTTGGATGGACGTCTGAGTCGGGATTATCTCTCCTGTTCAGTGTAAAGATGTTCAATGTCACACATCAAACAGAACTTTCCTGTACTGAGAACACACGAGCAACGATGAGCGACTCC
>NW_024740581.1:0-4299 GCF_018991925.1 Homarus americanus | reverse complement strand
AGGTATTCCACTGACACTCCCTGGTACATCTCTGACACTCCCAGGTACACCTAACACACTCCCTGGAACACCTCTGACACTCCCAGGTTTACCTCTTTCAATCCCTGGTTCTCCCCTGACACTCCCAGGTACACCTCAGACATTCCCAGGTACACCTCAGACACTACCAGGTACACCTCTGACACTCCCAGGTACACCTCAGACATTCCTAGGTACACCCCTGACACTCCCAGGTACACCTCTCACACACCCAGGTACTCCTGTGACACTCTCTGGTACTTCTCTGACACTCCCAGGTACACCTCAGACACTCCCAGGTACACCTCAGACATTCCCAGATACACCTCAGACACTTCCAGGCACGCCTCTGACACTCCCAGGTACACCGCTGACACTGCCAGGTTCACCTCTGACACTCCATGTACACCTCCGACACTCCCATGTACACCTCTTACACTCCCAGGTACTCCACTGACACTCCCTGGTACACCCCTGACACTCTCAGGTACACCTCCGAAACTCCCAGGTACACCTCTGATACTCCCAGGTTCTCCACTCACATTCCCTGGTACACCCCTGACACTCCCCAGGCACACGTCCAACACTCCCCAGATACACCTTCTGACAGTACTGTGCACTGCTGACACTCCCAGGCACACCGCTGACAAATGCCAGGCACCTTAATTGCCAGGTACACCTGAGACACCCAGGCACCCTGACACCCCAGGCACACCTCACACTCCAAGGTGCACCTCTGACACCCCTGCGCACCCTGACACCCCAGGGCACACCTCTGACACTCCCAGGCACACCCCAGGCACCAGCCATACTCCTAGGTACACCCTGACACTTTCTGGCACACTTACATCTGCAAGCGGCAAATGTCCTCCGGCGAAGGTCATCATCGCCAAGGTTAACTCGTTTCGTTGCGGCAGACGACACTTGGGGTGGTTGGACGGAGGTGATAACGGCAGCAACCCTCTCCGCCGCGGGCAGATTCAACCCAGCCGCCATACCGTCAGTATCTAGCTACCCTGCTGTCCGTCAAATTCTGGCTGTGATCTCATCATAGGTCCTGGACTCGTGGGCTGTGTTCCCAGACCTTCACCTATCAACTGCCAACTCTCTGGTCATCTACCACTACCGCATACCACGACCATCAGTTCATCACCTTCCGTCGGTGCCCCGGTGTTCTCCTGCCTTTTTCAAGACGTTGCTGAGTGTGGAGTGAATGGACGCTTCCCTGCCCTGAGTGTGCATCACCGCGTTCCAGAACCTTCCCCCAGGGCCACTGCCGTAGGAAATATTTGTTCATTGTTTGATTCCATTAATTGCTGACTCCCCTTTATTGTTCGATTCTATCAATTGTTGACTCCATTTAATTGTTTGAATCCATTAATTGTTGACTCCCATTATTTGTTTGATTCCTTTTATTGTTGCTTCCATTAATTGTTGACTCCCGTAATTATTTGATGATTGTTGAGTGGTGTCAGAGTTTTGTTATATTTTTATAGTAAAGAGATGCCAATCTCTAACGGTTGTTTGTTATTCCTCGGAAAACCATGGTCCTTGACTTTCCTATATTAAGATCCTGATTAGCCTGGTAAGGGATTTCTATCCCTAAGTCCCAGGCCTTTACAAGTGGCGACCTTGCCAGGATTTGTCTCTGACCTTTGGTTTCTGAGGTTTAACATTCGTTCCGGTGTTGTTGTAAGTCGCCGTGAGCGCGCCACCTTGCTGTCTGTGGCCCGGAAGCAAGTGTTGTTCAGTGGTTATCCCTTCCTTCTGTGTGCTAATTTTGTTGCTCTCCCTTGTACGTGGGGAAGTTAATTAGTGTTGGTTGGGGTGCACTGTGGATGCTGTCATAGCATATATGTTGTTGTTTCACCTGGTGCGGTTTCGTTACCCTGAGGTGATTCAGCTGGGCTGGGTGCGGAACGAGGTTCCCTCCAGTCGGATCAAATCATTTACTGGTTTGATTGAGCCACTAGGTGAGTTACCTTTGGCTATTTGCGGGGTAAGTTGTTCGTTTTTTTTCTTTGTTCTTGGCCTTTCGGATCATTATGTCTGCTTTTGAGGTGTGGAAAGGTCAAGCGGTGGCCCTGGGTCTGACAGGTAATGACATTGGTCAGTATGTGGTCACCCAACAGAATGCCGAGAGAGAGGAACGTCAGAGAGCGAGAGAGGAACGTCAGAAAGAGAGAGAGGTGGAGGAACGTCAGAAAGAGAGAGAGTTGGAGGAACGCCAGAAAGAGAGAGAGGAACGCCAGAAAGAGAAAGAAAGAGAGTTCGAATTAGCTAAGTTGCAGGCAGAAAAGGACCTAGAACTGGCTAGGATTAATGCTTCAAGTAGACCAGCCTCCTCTGGCCATATACAGGACAATGTGGTAAAACCCAGCTTGCCTGTGTACCGTGAAGGAGAAGACATCGCCTCCTACCTTGTCAGGTTTGAGCGGGTAGCTGAGCTGCTTGGTGTAGCCCCAGATAGCTATGCTGTCAGGTTGGGTAGCCTACTGAGTGGTAAGCCGGTAGAAATTTACACGTCCCTGTCTGCCGACATCACCCGAGATTACTTCTTGTTGAAGCAAGCTCTCTTGCGAGGATTTTGCAAGACTTCTGACGGTTATCGTGCTGATTTTCGCAGAACGAAGATTAGAGAGGGAGAAACGTACCAGCAGTTTTCGATTCACCTGGGTCGTTTATTTCAACAATGGCTGGAGACCTCAGGGGTTGAAGAAACCTTTGAGTCTCTCTCTAATTTCATGATATTAGATCAGTTTTTGTCTTCTCTACCTCCAGACTTGAGAATTTTCATCAAAGAACACCAGCCAGCGACGCTTGGAGAAGCTGTGCATCTTGCCGACAACTGGGCGTCTGCTCGCAACGCCTACCCCAAGTCTTCCCCTCCTGTAGTGAAGATTGCGAAGCCTCCGTCCTCCGAGGAACCATCCCCAGGAGTACACAGGAGTAGTTCACCAGCCGTGCTGTGTCACAGCTGCGGAGGAGAAGGGCATCTGTCCCAGAGGAACTTTCGCCAACCCAGTGTAAGGTCAGATTCTAAGATGTGTTGTGGAACAATCAATGGGTCTAGGGCATCTACTTTCATCAGGGACACTGGTTGCTCGTGCATTATTGTCTCTGAAGAAGCCCTGCCTGACGCTGACATCTCCAACTGCCCGAAGGTTAGTGTCGCCGATTATTTAGGTCGTGTTGACCAGTTCCCTGTTGTTAGGTGCTACCTGCGTTGCCCCTATTTCACTGGTTGGTCTAATGTGGTAAGAGCTCCCATTAAATTTGCTAGTGCCCTCATTGGTAATGTTCCCGGTGTTCGTGACCCTAACGACCCGGAAACGTTAAAACTCTCCTCGCCACCAGCACCAGTCTCCTCGCCACCAGCACCAGTCTCCTCGCCACCATTGATGACGACTCAAGGCCGAGGCCTTCTGCCCCTACCAATTCCCCACAATACGCCTGCCGCCAAGGTCCAAGCTGTAGGGCCACGGACGGCGAAGGTGAAACGACCGCATCCCCTGATTCTGCCGAATTTGTTGCCACTGACTGTGATGCCCAAGGAGTTCGCCAAGCTTCAAGACTCGTGTGCCACTCTGAAGCGGGTAAGGGAGAAGGTGACTTCCGGGGAGGAGGATCAGGTGAGAGATGGGTCGGTTTATAAGTTTGTTTCTATTAATGGGGTGTTACACAGGTCTTGTGTTTCATCCAAGCGACCAGCTAAAGTAGGTCGGTCTTTACTTGTTGTCCCTGCTGTTTGTCGTAGTAACATTCTCTCTGTAGCTCACAAGAGCTCTCTTGTAAGTCACTGTTCTCGTAGAAAAACTTATAGGAAGGTTGCTGATCAGTTTTACTGGCCAGGTATGGGAGCGGATGTTAGAGCTTTTTGTAGGAGTTGTGATCAGTGCCCACGTATGTCCGCCAAGGGTAGAGTCCGTCCTGTTCCACTTGAACCCTTACCCATCGTTGCAGAACCTTCTTCTCGGGTAGCCATAGATTTTGTTGGTCGATTCTCACCCTCTTCCTCTAAGAAGCCTAAATTACATCAAGCTAATTTGTTAAAGCAATATAATTGCAGGACCCACATTGCTCGTGTCCTTGACGACGACCCCAAGCTGGAGTTAGTCGAGGCACTACCCTGCAAGAGTTCCTGTGAAGTTCGGACGCCAGAGTCTGTTGATCTCGGTTGCCAGTTGCTGCCAACACCTGACGAGATAGAAGAATCCTCCACGACAGGAAATAGGCCCAAACTTAAACTTGGACTGAAGTGGACCCCACGTGCAGTTCCTT